>NC_088298.1:7804894-7982146 GCF_032854445.1 Liolophura sinensis | reverse complement strand
GCAGAACTTTTTTTTCGAATATATATATATATATATATATATATATATATATGGCTGCCCGGATAGCTCAGTCGGTGGAGCTTCAGACTTTTAAGAGATTAATAGTTTTTCTTTTGTTTTTAAATTTCAAAATTTTAAAGTTCCTTGGGAACCATCAACCTGGAAAATCGGCAGAAGCTTTCTCCGTTTTCCTGGCGTTTAAAAGCCCAGTGAAAAAAGCCCATTTAATGGAAGTTTTTCCAGTATTTTCTCTAATGCCCTACACATTGTTGCATGTATGTTAGCTGATAATCGTCGGCCAAATAAACCATCAATCGTATTTTTATATGTCTAAGAACTAAGTCTACAAAATATCATTCAAAACTTTTCAGCACACGGAAATGAATGAGACGAAGATTGCTTGACTAAGCAGAAATCTGTTTTCGAATATTTATTACGCTGGCCGGTTAGCTTACTCGGTAGAGCATCAGACTTTTAAGAGATCAATTGGTTTCTCTTTTGTTTTTAAGTTTCAAAACTGTAAAGTTCCCGGGGAATTACCTACCTGGAAAATGGGCACAAGTTTTCTCCGTTAGCCCGGCCTTTAAAGGCCCAGCGAATGAAGCCCATTTAGTGCAATTTTACCAATATTTTGTCTAAAGGCCTATAAAATGTTGCATGTATGTTAGCTGATAACTGTCGGCGAAATAAACCATCAATCGTATTGTTATATGTGTAAGAATGAATTTGACACAAAATCATGTAACACTATCAAAGTACAGAGAAATGGATGACAAGAAGATTGCTCGAGTCACCAGAACTCATTTTTCGATTATTCATACGGCTGCCCGGATAGCTCAGTCGGTAGAGCATCAGACTTTTAAGAGATCTCATTCAGATGTCATCTGAGGGTCGTGGGTTCGAGTCCCATTTCGGGCGTACTTATTTTTTCTCTTTCTTCCACCTAGCTGATTTCCGTTGGGTTTTTTTTTCAATTGATTTTCTTTTATTTTTAAGTGTCAAAATTTTGAAGTTCCCGGGGAAACAGCAACCTGCAAAATCGGCAGAAATTTTCTGGGATTTCCGGCCTCTGAAGGGCCATCGAAAAAAGTCCATTGAGTGCAAATTTCTTCTCACTGTTTTGGCTAATGCCGTACACAATGTTCCATGTAATTTTAGCCCGATAATTTTCGGCAAAATAAACCATCAATCGTATTTTAATATGTCTTTAAACTAAGTTTACAAAACATCATTCAACACTCTTAAACACACAAAAATGAATGAGACAAAGATTGCTTGACTGAGCAGAACTTTGTTTTCGAATATATATATATATGCCTGCCCAGTAAGCTCAGTCGATGGAGCTTCATACTTTTAAGAGATTAATAGTTTTTCTTTTGTTTTTAAATTTCAAAATCTTAAAGTTCCTTGGGAACCATCAACCTGGAAAAGCGGCAGAAGTTTTCTCCGTTTTCCTGGCGTTTAAAAGCCCCAGTGAAAAAAGCCCATTTAATGGGAAGTTTTTCCAGTATTTTCTCTAGTTGCCCTACACAATGTAGCATGTACGTTAGCTGATAATCGTCGGCAAAATAAACCATCCATCGTATTTTTATATGTCTAAGAACTAAGTCTACAAAATATCATTCAAAACTTTTTCGGCACACGGAAATGAATGAGACGAAGATTGCTTGACTAAGCAGAAATCTGTTTTCGAATATTTATACGGCTGGCCGGTTAGCTTACTCGGTAGAGCATCAGACTTTTAAGAGATCAATTGTTTCTCTTTTGTTTTTAAGTTTCAAAACTGTACAGTTCCCGGGGAATTACCTACCTGGAAAATGGGCACAAGTTTTCTCCGTTAGCCCGGCCTTTAAAGGCCCAGCGAAAGAAGCCCATTTAGTGCAAAATTTTTACCAATATTTTGTCTAATGGCCTATAAAATGTTGCATGTATGTTAGCTGATAACTGTCGGCGAAATAAACCATCAATCGTATTTTTATATGTTGTAAGAATGAATTTGACACAAAATCATGTACCACTGTCAAGTACAGAGAAATGGATGACACAAAGATTGCTCGAGTCACCAGAACTCATTTTTCGATTATTCATACGGCTGCCCGGATAGCTCAGTCGGTAGAGCATCAGACTTTTAAGAGATCTCATTCAGATGTCATCTGAGGGTCGTGGGTTCGAGTCCCATTTCGGGCGTACTATTTTTTTCCCTTTCTTCCACCTAGCTGATTTTCCGTTGGGTTTTTTTTTTTCAATTGATTTTCTTTTATTTTTAAGTGTCAAAATTTTGAAGTTCCCAGGGAAACACCAACCTGCAAAATCGCAGAAATTTTCTGGGATTTCCGGCCTCTGAAGGGCCATCGAAAAAAGTCCATTGAGTGCAAATTTCTTCTCACTGTTTTGGCTAATGCCGTACACAATGTTCCATGTATTTTAGCCGATAATTTTCGGCAAAATAAACCATCAATCGTATTTTAATATGGTCTTTATACTAAGTTTACAAAACATCATTCAACACTCTTAAACACACAAAAATGAATGAGACAAAGATTGCTTGACAAAGCAGAACTTTTTTTTCGGAATATATATATATATATATATATATATATATATATTATATATATATATATATATATATGGCTGCCCGGATAGCTCAGTCGGTGGAGCTTCATACTTTTAAGAGATTAATAGTTTTTCTTTTTGTTTTTAAATTTCAAAATCTTAAGGTTCCTTGGGAACCATCAACCTGGAAAATCGGCAGAAGTTTTCTCCGTTTTCCCTGGCGTTTAAAAGCCCAGTGAAAAAAGCCCATTTAATGGGAAGTTTTTCCAGTATTTTCTCTAATGCCCTACACAATGTTGCATGTATGTTAGCTGATAATCGTCGGCAAAATAAACCATCCATCGTATTTTTATATGTCTAAGAACTAAGTCTACAAAATATCATTCAAAACTTTCGGCACACGGAAATGAATGAGACGAAGATTGCTTGACTAAGCAGAAATCTGTTTTCGAATATTTATACGGCTAGCCGGTTAGCTTACTCGGTAGAGCATCAGACTTTTAAGAGATCAATTGTTTCTCTTTTGTTTTTAAGTTTCAAAACTGTACAGTTCCCGGGGAATTACCTACCTGGAAAATGGGCACAAGTTTTCTCCGTTAGCCCGGCCTTTAAAGGCCCAGCGAATGAAGCCCATTTAGCGCAAATTTTTACCAATATTTTTGTCTAATGGCCTATAAAATGTTGCATGTATGTTAGCTGATAACTGTCGGCGAAATAAACCATCAATCGTATTTTTATATGTGTAAGAATGAATTTGACACAAAATCATGTACCACTGTCAAGTACAGAGAAATGGATGACACAAAGATTGCTCGACTCACCAGAACTCATTTTTCGATTATTCATACGGGCTGCCCGGATAGCTCGGTCGGTAGAGCATCAGACTTTAAAGAGATCTCATTCAGATGTCATCTGAGGGTCGTGGGTTCGAGTCTCATTTCGGGCGTACTATTTTTTCCCTTTCTTCCACCTAGCTGATTTTCCGTTGGATTTTTTTTTTCCAATTGATTTTCTTTTATTTTTAAGTGTCAAAATTTTGAAGTTCCCGGGGAAACACCAACCTGTAAAATCGGCAGAAATTTTCTGGGATTTCCGGCCTCTGAAGGGCCATCGAAAAAAGTCCATTGAGTGCAAATTTCTTCTCACTGTTTTGGCTAATGCCGTACACAATGTTCCATGTATTTTAGCCGATAATTTTCGGCAAAATAAACCATCAATCGTATTTTAATATGTCTTTAAACTAAAAATCCACGTATTTTTATATGTCTAAGAACTAAGTCTACAAAATATCATTCAAAACTTTTCGGCGCACGGAAATGAATGAGACGAAGATTGCTTGACTAAGCAGAAATCTGTTTTCGAATATTTATACGGCTGGCCGGTTAGCTTACTCGGTAGAGCATCAGACTTTTAAGAGATCAATTGTTTCTCTTTGTTTTTAAGTTTAAAAACTGTACAGTTCCGGGGAATTACCTACCTGGAAAATGGGCACAAGTTTTCTCCGTTAGCCCGGCCTTTAAAGGCCCAGCGTAAGAAGCCATTTAGCGCAAATTTTTACCAATATTTTGTCTAATGGCCTATAAAATGTTGCATGTATGTTAGCTGATAACTGTCGGCGAAATAAACCATCAATCGTATTTTTATATGTGTAAGAATGAATTTGACACAAAATCATGTACCACTGTCAAGTACAGAGAAATGGATGACACAAAGATTGCTCGACTCACCAGAACTCATTTTTCGATTATTCATACGGCTGCCCGGATAGCTCAGTCGGTAGAGCATCAGACTTTTAAGAGATCTCATTCAGATGTCATCTGAGGGTCGTGGGTTCGAGTCCCATTTCGGGCGTACTATTTTTTCCCTTTCTTCCACCTAGCTGATTTCCGTTGGGTTTTTTTTTTCAATTGATTTTCTTTTATTTTTAAGTGTCAAAATTTTGAAGTTCCCGGAGAAACACCAACCTGTAAAATCGGCAGAAATTTTCTGGGATTTCCGGCCCGTGAAGGGCCATCGAAAAAAGTCCATTGAGTGCAAATTTCTTCTCACTGTTTTGGCTAATGCCGTACACAATGTTCCATGTATTTTAGCCGATAATTTTCGGCAAAATAAACCATCAATCGTATTTTAATATGTCTTTAAACTAAGTTTACAAAACATCATTCAACACTCTTAAACACACAAAAATGAATGAGACAAAGATTGCTTGACTGAGCAGAACTTTGTTTTCGAATATATATATATATATATATGGCTGCCCGGATAGCTCAGTCGGTGGAGCTTCAGACTTTTAAGAGATTAATAGTTTTTCTTTTGTTTTTAAATTTCAAAATCTTAAGGTTCCTTGGGAACCATCAACCTGGAAAATCGGCAGAAGTTTTCTCCGTTTTCCTGGCGTTTAAAAGCCCAGTGAAAAAAGCCCATTTAATGGGAAGTTTTTCCAGTATTTTCTCTAATGCCCTACACAATGTTGCATGTATGTTAGCTGATAATCGTCGGCAAAATAAACCATCCATCGTATTTTTATATGTCTAAGAACTAAGTCTACAAAATATCATTCAAAACTTTTCGGCGCACGGAAATGAATGAGACGAAGATTGCTTGACTAAGCAGAAATCTGTTTTCGAATATTTATACGGCTGGCCGGTTAGCTTACTCGGTAGAGCATCAGACTTTTAAGAGATCAATTGTTTCTCTTTTGTTTTTAAGTTTCAAAACTGTAAAGTTCCCGGGGAATTACCTACCTGGAAAATGGGCACAAGTTTTCTCCGTTAGCCCGGCCTTTAAAGGCCCAGCGAATGAAGCCCATTTAGTGCAAATTTTTACCAATATTTTGTCTCATTCAGTTGTCATCTGAGGGTCGTGGGTTCGAGTCCCATTTCGGGCGTACTATTTTTGCCCTTTTCTCCTCATTCTACTTAGCTGATTTTCCGTTGTTTTTTTCACTTGTTTTATTTTTTTTTTTTAAGTGTCAAAATTTTAAAGTTCCCGAGGAAACATCAACCTGGAAATTCGGCATAAATTTTCTGGGTTTTCCGGCCTCCAATGGGGCCAGCGAAAAAAGCCCATTTAGTGCAAATTTTTTCTCACTGTTTTTCCTAATGCCGTACACAAAATTACATGCATTTTAGCCGATAATTTTCGGCAAAATAAACCATCAATCGTATTTTTATATGTGTAAGAATGAATTTTACACAAAATCATGTACCACTGTCAAGAACAGAGAAATGGATGACACAAAGATTGCTCGACTCAGCAGAACTCATTTTTCGAATATCTTTAAGGCTGCCCGGATAGCTCAGTTGGTAGAGCATCAGACTTTTAAGAGATCTCATTCAGGTGTCATCTGAGGGTCGTGGGTTCGAGTCCCATTTCGGGCGTACTATTTTTTCCCTTTTCTCCCCATTCCACCTAGCTGAATTTCCGTTGGGTTTTTTTTTTCAATTGATTTTCTTTTGTTTTTAAGTGTCAAAATTTTGAAGTTCCCGGGGAAACACCAACCTGGAAAATCGGGAGAAATTTTCTGGGTTTTCCGGCCTCTGAAGGGCCATCGAAAAAAGCCCATTTAGTGCAAATTTCTTCTCACTGTTTTTGCTAATGCCGTACACAATATTCTTTGTCTTTTATCCGATAATTTTCGGCAAAATAAACCATCAATCGTATATTTATATGTCTAAAATCTACAAAATTTACAAAACATCATTCAACACTCTTAAACACACAAAAATGAATGAGGCAAAGATTTCTTGAACCAGCAGAACTCTTTTTTTTTTTCGAAAATATATATGGCTGCCACCAACCTGGAAAATCTGCAGAAGGTTATTCCCTTTTCCAGGGCTTTAAAAGGGCAGAAAAAGAAGCCCATTGAATGGAAATTTTTTCCAGTATTTTGTCTAATGCCCTACACAATGTTGCATGTATGCTAGCTCATAATTGTCGGCGAAAGAAACCATCAATCGTATTTTGATAGCTCAGTCAGTAGAGCATCAGACTTAGAGCATCAAGCTGTGATTTTCTAATGGGTTTTTTTAGTTGTTTTTCTTTTGTTTTTAAGTATCAAAATTTTAAAGTTCCCGGGGAAACGTCAACCTGGAAACTCGTCAGAAATTTTCTGGGTTTTCCGGCCTCTGAAGCGCCAGCGAAAAAATCCCTTTTAGTGCAAATTTCTTCTCACTGTTTTTGCTAATGCAGTACACAATGTTCCATGTATTTTATCCGATATTTGTCGGCAAAATAAACCATCATTCGTATTTTTATATGTCTAAAAACTAAATTTACAAAACATCATTCAACACTCTTAAATAAGGGGTGACTAATGATACCCATGCCCTGCTAAAAAACTGAAAACAGCGTCTTTTCCCTCTACATGGTAGGGTAACGATTATCTTATTTGTGGTGTCACGAGTGTGCTATAAGTTAGCAGTTATTTCAGTGTATGAAGAATTTATGAAAAGGATTAAAAACATGCGTGTAGATTTTTTTGTGGAATGGGGTGCCCATTTAGTATGACAGTGTTGTTAAAACTACTGCAGAAGGCGGGTTAAACCTCCAAGATGTAGCTTTGGAGCAGGAGGCGTGTAGACTAAACACATTTTGCGAAATTTTGAAATCCCAGCTGTCGTGCACTGTGGACGGAAATTTTGGGGGTTTTCTGATGAAAAATTGTCAACTTAATGTAACAGTTGAGTTACTTTTTATGTCTAATGTTTATCGTGCTTTTCACTATCTTCCTCATTACTATAAGGAAGTTTTTGCCACTTGGTATAATTGTCTGAAGCATGCAGATTTAATTGTGGAGACAAAGGCCCAAAAGTTGTGCCAACCTTTGTTTTCTAATCCGAGAACAACTGTTAACGAGGGGTCGCTCAGCTCAGACACATTTACTAGCAATGGGATTGTTCTGGTGAATCACTTATTGTATGAGGTAATTCCTGGTTATTTGCCAGTAAAGGCGGTAATAGAGATTGTATCCTAGCGCTTCCCGAACACCGATGCAGGAAAACTAAAAGCTATGTTTACTCTTATCAAGTCATGCATCCCAAAGGAATGGACAAATACCACTGTTAGGCGGACAGAATTAATGTCTGAAGATATTGTTGTAAAGTATGGAGATATTAATAAACCTGTTTCCTTAATGCAAACACCGGGGTTCTACATGTGTCTCCGTAAAGGTGTGGAGAAGTCTTGCGGCTCAGAGCAACTGTGGAAAAAAATCCCTACCTAATGTGGTTATGAATAGAATTCTGGAACTGGTAAACTTTACACTGAAGAATCCCGAGTGGCGAGAATTAGATTTTAAAATTTTGCACAACGCCATTTTTACAAAAACAAAACTGTTTAAAATGAGAACTGTGAATTCAGCCTTGTGCAGTATATGTGGAAAAGAACCCTAACATCCAGTACATATATTTTTGAGGCTTTGAGCTATTTTCACTTGTACGTAAATGATTTGTTGGAAACACTATTTCGAAAAACTCCACATTTGTATCAAACTTACCATTCATTTGAATGTTTACAGCTTTTCGGTTTCCTTGGGAAGTCAAGACTTGTCAATGAAAGTGCTGTAAATATAATATGTTCTACAGCCTTGATATTGATATCTACAGACTATTTGCATACTGTGTTAAACAGACGTTTGAACAGTATCATGATCATTATATATCTAAAAGGCGGAACAGAGATTTCTCCAAACGATTTCTGCGAAACAGTCATGTCATAACATTATCTGAATCTGGAAAACTTATGTATGTTTTTTAAATTTATACCAAGTATGACTTTTGATTGTTAAAGAAGAAAATTGTGAATACATCCCCACCTTTCTGTGATATATTTTTTTTTTAACTTTGAGGACAAAAACTGTGCTGTGTATATTGTCTCAATCTTATATCGTACATTTCAACAGTTCTGATCAATAAAGCACAATAAGAAAAAAAAGAGCATTGGACTCCTCATTCAGAAGTCATCTGAGGGTCGTGGGTTCGAGTCCCATTTCGGGCGTACTATCTTTCTCTTTGTTTTTTTTTTCTCTGTCCACCGAGCTGCCTTTTTCTAATGGGTTCTTTTCAATTATTTTTCTTTTGTTTTTAAGTTTCAAAATAATAAAAGTTCCCGTGGAAACACCAACCTGGAAATTTAGCAGAAGTTTTCTTGATTTTCCCTGCCTCGAAAAGGCCAGCGAAAGAAGCCCATTTACTTCAAATTTTTTCCACTATTTTGTGTAATGAGCTACACAATGTTGCATGTATGTTGATAATTGTCCGCAAAATAAACCATCAGTCGTGTTTCTGTATGTCAAAGAATTAATTTTACAAAAATCATGCAACTTCAGAAAGACGTGGAGAAAGACTATGGCCCAGCCAGCGTAATTTCTAATTATCAACATGGTCGTGATTTTGAATTTAAAATATTGAATTTGATATATATATATATATATATATATATATATATATATATATATATATATATATATATATATATATATATATATATATATATATATATATAGACACACACAGACACACTTGTAGCATTACACAGTTGCTGCCTTGCCAACTGAGTCTCCAGTTTTACGGAAGACAGAAGAAACGGTGCAGAAAAAAGTGTCTCACATGCAGGTGGAATACATGGGCAGAAAACAGTGGGCCTTCTTCGTATTTAACGGCGAGCTTCCTGGTGTAAGGGAGATAATCTTTGACCTCACAGCGCCACCTGTTGTGTTTACCTCGCACACCTGGCAACTGTGTTGGAGAAGGTCTGACAGTGACAGCATAGATCGAAAGCAAAAGGTAAAAGGTATTCAGTGTCGCTATGTTTCGCGAAAACCAAGATTGATATCATGACAGCAGTCCTTTGTAACTAAGAAATTGATAGACATCATTGTAGGTGTGACTTTACCAGGCGATTTGAAGACCTCGTAGTTGGGGGCCTGGTTTCAGCGGTCTTGTGTAAGGTTGTTGTTGTAATATATTATTATTTCAATGCAACGCGTTGTGGTTCTCAAAGTGTGACCAGCAAGCCTGCAACTAAGCAGCCTGACAAGGACATTGCCAGGTATCAAAATCCATCATGTCAGGTACCGGTACAAACTATTTGGTGCCTGACAAACTTCACATGAAAATTAAAATAACATAGCTTATACCTACAGTGATTAACCTTGAAAACACTATCGTCGTCATATGACTGAGAAATTGTTAAGTACGACGTTAAACCCCAAGCACTCACTCACTCAGAAAAATTTTTGAAAGGATTTTGAACATCATCAAAATTTTCCAAAGGTTATTTTCAGGCTTGAACCAGTATGAGTGTTTTCATCAATTAAGTGGAATACCTTGATGGATGCAGAGTATAAGCTATTATGAACATACACTGTGAAAGATTTTTGTCCCTACATCATCCGTGATTCCCGATTGGCATTGGATGATCAGGCGGGTTAAAATGTTGACACAGTTGTCACAGCTTCAGGCCAGTGCCCACAAGGGGTATATGAGATTAAACCTGGCGCAGATGAATTACAGCATATGCTGACGTCATTTTTATCTGTGATGCTGCATTCATTGACACATCATTGTGACGTCACGCCTTTATACCAGTGCTGTCTGCAGTTGACATTGCTGGCATGATTTTTTCGCAGCTCAACTTTACACATAGACGAGACTGGCTTCTATTTGATAAATATTGTAGGGACAAAATTGTTATTTGCGTGCTGAGAATGTGCAGATTTAAACCCTGGGCGTAGCCTTTTCAACATAGATAACATATAATAATTGTACAAGTATCTTAATTGATTATAAATATTATCTTTTAATCTCTAGGCCAACTCACATCTCCCGATTACTGGTTCATTGGAGGTACATGTATTGGTTAGGCAGCAGGGTGTCTTACTGTCTTTGAGATGCCCTTTTCTGACAAAATTATCACATGATAGAGGCAGGGAAAATAGGAGAAAGTCGGAAATGAGACAACCTGATTTCAAATTCAGGCTAAATCTGTGGGTACCTTACTTGTGTATCACATTGCTTACCCAGGTTTGTACTGGTCTCTCATGCATGGTCATCAGCCAACATGCCGAAGATCGATGAAAACTGGGATCCAGAACTGGAAGGACCTGAAAATGATGGGAAAGTCAATGAGGAATGGCTGAACAATTCCACAATGGAGAACAGGGAAGAGGAACTGGACAGATCTGGTAAAAAAACAATGAAACTTCAGTATATCACCCGAAGATGTGGAAAAATACCCTTTCAGTAACATGTAAAAGCCTTCAGTTAAAATTATACTTGATCCGAGTACTGATTAGTTTTTCTGATAATGGTATTAGAGTGTGAGACTTTTAAACAATAATCCTGGGTTCATTCCTATCTCAAGTGATACTTTGTAAAGACTTTAGAATCAGCTTCCTTGGCTTGATGTTGGATGTAAACATAAGAATATTGAATAGGCCATGTTAGTAATTGTTGTCATAGTGTCAATATAATGTGATTGGGTGGATAATGTTGTACATGCATGGTGTCTTCAGCATGGCATTCAAGTGAGGCAGCGCCATGATGATGTCTACATTGGGTCTGACATGTCAAGATGTGAGCTATACATGTATTATGTGAACGGAATATGGGTGAAAACCTCAGTCCAACAAACAAATCCTGTCAAACAGTTCATTATTTAATTGTATCCCCGTGAAAATTCCAAATGTTACACAAGCTTTTGATTCTCATGTTAGGATCTTTATGAAATGAACAACAAATTTTATTTCAAATATAATAAATTCTACACAATTGGAGGCAAGTTCGTGTAAGATTTCAAATTTACTTGGAAACTTAAATGTTATCACTGAACCCATGTTCGACTGACTACGAGTCTGAAAATGATTATTTGTTGGTTGGTTGTGACAGAGACTCCGTTGACCTTGTTGACTGATGTCCAATTGAAGCCTGACATTACAATATTCTGTGAGAAGACAAAGAGCTATGTGGACATTGCTGACTTGTGTGAACACAGGAGGCGTATTCGTGCGCTAGAGGTGATGAGATATAAAGACATGAACCAGCCTGACGATACAGCCAAGCTCTTCCATCGGCGAAATAATCTCATCAAACAGATGCGTGCAAAGGTCAGCGAAAATGAAACAGTGGATCCTAAAGAGGTGCAAAAAGTCAATGAAGCTTATGAGTTGCTGAAAGCAAATTTGGAACAGACTTTTGAGTCTCATCGGCGAGTGAGACGAAACGTCGACACAAAAGTTCGTGGAGTTTCTCTGAATTGTAGCCCGAATTGCATTCAGGCAGTTGGAATTTGTGCCAGCGGAAATGAAAGGTGGAAAAATGAAATGGAGGACACTCGTGTGTATCAAGACTGCTATGGAGGAGATCCACACAAGTGTTTCATGGGACTGTACGACGGACATCAAGGCCGATTCGCTGCGGAAATAGCAGCTTCTGAACTTCACGGGCTGTTACTTCATGAAATGTCCAAATTCGACCCTAGGACAAAGTGTACAGAAGGCGACAATCTCACTGATGAATCTGCTGTGTCAAGGTATACGTTTGTCCGTCCAACGACAAAGGAAAGTGAACGAGTTATTTTATTTGAACAAAGCATTGACATCGTCCAACAAATCAGAAAACTGTGTGAAGAAAAATATGAATCTCTTATGCATGAAAAAATGGAACCTTGCCTACAGAAGTCTAAACAGACGTTGAAGAAGTTTGAATCTCAGTTAAGCGAAAATATTTCAAGCAGTTTCAAGAAAGTCCATCAGTTACTGGATATTTTGTTGTCTTATGGAAAAGATGAATGTTCAAAAGTACGATGGAGCGGGTGTTCTACTCTAAATGTTATCATACAGGACTTTCATAAGAAAGATTCGTCCCAAGAAGAAGAGCTGAAAAAGGACGAAAGCACTAACGAAGCTGATGACAACCAGCCAAAATCAGAGGATACCATAGGAGTGATTCATCTTGCAAATTCTGGTAAGCTCACACAGTGGAAAGGAAACCATGTCAACTTTCTTTGCATGAATGTAATTCCACAGAAATGGGAAGACTCCCAATCTGCGGACTAAAGAAACACGTGGTGCATGCTGGGAATAAGAAGGGATTGTGAGTTTTTGACAAGGGATATTCAACTTTTGCTGCACACTTCTTGAACATCACTTCTTTTGAGCAGACCATTCGTGATATTCCATCCCTCAGCATGAACTACATGAATCTGTACAATATTGCTTCACATAAGGCTAAAAGTTAAATCACGGCTAAAAAATGCTAAATGAAATCTCACAATAATCTCTTATCACTATTTATAAACTTTACAGCCTACTGTACATTTCAGTGAAAATACATGTAATTTGGTGATGCACCATATGTTTTATTACACTGGACAAAAAAAACCAGTGTACTTGCTCAGTTAGCACTTTAAATTGCTGAATTTATACAGCGCTAGTGGAGTTACAATGTAGCCATTGTCCAGTTACTATCATTCTGCACAAGCACACGTCAGAGAGGCACACAGATAGAGATTAATAGAGATGACCTTTCAAACAGCATCAAGTCTGTCACGCAACACACCAGCCGGTATGTTTACCTCCCCGAGTAATATCATTTCATGCTGTTTATGTCTACAAATAAAAAAAATTTGAGTTGGTTACCTGTTAGATTTTCTTTGTGATTGATGTAAAGGTGAACTATCAGAATTTCCTTCAGTGATAAAAGTGTTATTCCGCACAGTTCATAGATATCGCTCTTGTTTTTACATTTTTTTTATAGTTTACACTCGGGTGCCATGACATTTAAACAGAAACATTTGTTTCAAGACATTCCAATCTGAGCTCAGCAGTATGACATCATGGTGCATGTACAGTAAACTTTCACATGTCTATGTCATGCAACAATAAGACTTTAATGTATCTAGGTCAACTGCCATGATCTAAGCTTGCCGTTGATTGGTCTAAAAGGCATCACTTCTGTTGAGAGAATAAAACAGAATGACAGCGTGATATATGCAGTTTTTGAAACATTTCCTTCATTTTTTAGAGTAGAATAGACTTTTAACACCTTCGTCTTGGTGTTCGTTGTGTAACCCGATACCGCTGAAGCTAGTTACATACCTCGTCAAATCCCGAGAATGCGCAGCATTTGACTGGGTACGAAACAAGCTTCAGCGGTATCGGGTTACACAACAAACACTGCTCAGCAGAGTTAGGCCCTTAAATATTTACTCTGCCAGCAACCTGCAGATGGACGTGGGTTTCCCTCAGGTTCTGCTTGGTTTCTTCCCACCATAATGCTTGCCATCGTCGTATAAGTGAAATATACTTGAGTACGGGATAAAACACCAATCAAATCAAATAAACTAAACTTACCCAGTTTTCCTGTCATGTTACATTAAGTACATATAGACTATAGTCTTTTGTTAAAGAAATACCTGAAATGTCAACATTATCATTGTCCAAAAAATCTCCTTCCTCTGAAATAGAGTTCACGGTCATGTTTACAGGAAATGTAAGAGCACTGCTGATCAGGGGTAACAGACCATACCAGATGTCCAGAGACCACACCCCATATAACCCTAAAGAGAAGGGAAGAGTTTTGAAAGCAGGTATGTACCTTTGCCACTTCTTACCATATATATCAGATATGCAGAAATGATAATAACTTTGCATGTTCAACCTTTTTTTATTTCTCTATTATTAGATTTATTTGTAACAGATACTTAATTTATTGAATCTTTTAATAGGCAAAATTGTAAAAAACTGCTATGTGGTATGTATGTTTGGTGGTGCAAGACATCTCTCAATTGGGCCATATTTTTGATTACAGCATAAAACATCGATCAAATAAATTAATAAATATGACAACAAAATGATGTCATTGTCGCCTCTTTATGGCATGATAAGGTAACCCAGAAGTTTGTGTCTTTGCACATCATTTAGTATTGGTGTTAGGATAAAACATTTGTTAGCATGTGATTATATATGTAGGCTTCCAAGTCTTTAGTTTTCATAACAAATCTGGTCCAGCTCTTACATGTATATGAATGTGTTTTTGGCGATTTAAGGTGCAACTCTTAGTGAAAGTACTAAAGACATCAGAGTTAATGGTGTCTTAGCAACCACCAGAGGGCTTGGTAACCACGGTGATAAGAAGTTGAAGAAGTGCATTCTGGTCGAGCCGTACACGACTTGTGTGCCTGTTGATGGCTATGCCCAACTGCTTGTGTTCGCCTCACACGGAGTCTGGGAAGTCTTCAACAACAATGAAGTGACATCGTTACTAGTCCAGGTATGGAGGGGTTTAATTCACTTGCTGTTTTTTCCTAAAATAAACTACAAAATGTTTGTGTCTAAAGGCAGAAAAATGTCATAAAAATATTACATTGGAGCTGATCTGAACCTTATATTTTTAGATTGATATCATTCTACCAGTCCAAACAGAACACTAACATTTGTATAGAGATCGATGAAGTGTCTGTGTAGAAAGAGGATACGCCAGGTACTGGGTCATTCTGTTTCACTGTATACTGTAAAAACTTTGTGTCTTCATTAACAGCAACCAAATTCTTGCATTTCTCCTTGCATTTCTTCTTGCATTTCTCCTCATTTTACATGTAGCTTGTCTTGATTGGTGGGGTGATTTTTCAGTTGTTACCTAGCAACCGGATACCGCCTCCTGATCGGATAAGTTCCAGCCTGAAGCTGTTTATCTCAACGCTTTCCGAAGTGTCTCGCTGTCCATCTGCTGCCACAACCCAACAGAAAGATATCATCCGTAGCCGACGACAACACGCACCATCACTGTCCAGCACTGAGGCAGAACTGTCGCCGAGGTGGGAAAAGGAGCACAAAAAGGTCATCAGCAAACCTGGGGACGGGGAACGTGATGATATCCCAGAGGAAGTGGAATCCATGGGTGACCGGTCGAGATCTGGACAGGTTGACAATGAGAATCTGCCTGGTGGCCATGTTGGTTACCATGGTGACATGTACACTGAAGAGGGCAGCGGCATGGGAGATAACTCTGACAATGAGTCGGGACATGACGGCGACATTGACACCGTTGGAGACCGCACATCATGTCCAGCTCTGTCCAGGCTGTCAGACAACATTCCCACAAGTCAAGAGGAGGCTCAGAGAGAGGTTGCCAAGGCGATGGCTGAGTACTTGGTCCAGGCAGCGCTTCTGGCAGGTGCCAAGGACAATATTACAGTGTTTGTTGTTCTTTTGCCAGGAAGTGGTCTCTGACACAACAAAACAAGAGAAAGGAAATGTCCATATTACACAGAAAGATCACTGAAAGCTCTATTTGGACTTTAACAACTTTTGAAAACTTTAATAAGTTGGAACATATAGCTTAAAATATTTATTGAATTTGAATATGTGAACATCATTCCTGGATTCACGAACTAAGCTAATAGTGTAAGGTGCCTGTCATGTCTTTCTTGTCACCCAGCAGTGCTACATTTAGTTTACACCCATAATCAGTTACTGAAGGCTTGCTTGAGTCCACCTCTTGAATCATCCTTCGTTAATCACGTATCATAATTTTCAAATATCCATAATACTATTTAAGATACAAAAATTGATGATGTTAAAATAGCTAAATTGCTAAAAAAGTTAAATTTGGCCAGCCAATGGGTACTAAGTTCCAATCTGCAGTGAGCATATTCCTCAAGTGGAAACTATAAACTAATTAGTAACAATTAGTATGCTCCACAGGATGTAATTCAGCTACTATGTGCGGGTCCTGTACAATCATTATCACTGGTCTGTCGTAAATATAATTATTTAGGAGTGTATATGTATATAATTAATTAACTGTTCTCCAAATACAGTTTATTTATTGATTATATTATTTCTTTTATTGTCAATGTTGTCCAGCGTCATACTGGAGAATCTGTCTGGTTAAGCCAGGCCTAACTTTTAATGCCGTTCTCGTGTTAATGCATTTATAAAACATTATTTATATGCTGGCTTCCTCTCTGGTTTTATCTGGGAATGCCTGCCAGCAACCTGCAGATGGTCGTGGGTTTCCCCCAGGCTTTGCCCAGTTTTCCCCCACCATAATGCTGGCTGCCGTTTTATAATTGAAATATTCTTGAGTATGGTGTAAAACAGCAATGAAATAAATAAATGCATATATATATATGTATATGTATATAGCGAAATGTGCAACACCAAACAAATCTCTGCAGGCCCACAGCTAGGAACATGCAACATAAGGCATTCAAATGCACAAACTCAGATATATTGTCGAAATGTAAATAATAAATAGACTTTTTTTTTTCATTGCCGTTCATAACTGAATACCCATGAAGTTTTCAGTTTATGCATAATGGCAGTCAGTTTTATCTGTGCAGAAAATCTTCATTTGAGCTTACTCTTTATACAAACTTTACCATGTGTCACAGCATAATGATATGCATGCGATATTGGTGTTAGACTGCACAACAGCCATATGAGGATTGTCGTTCATTGGCAGCAGAAGAATACACAATTAAATTTCTTGTTTGTGACTGAATACTTCATGTTTCCTAGGAATTTAAACTTAACCCCTCAGTCATGATCCACACACTGTCATATAGAACTTAACTCCACTCACTCGTATTATATACCAGCGGTAAATCTCAACAGGGTGCCTCCATGGCCTAGTGGTTAGCGTGCAAGCGCAGCACATTGATCCAAAAGCCTCCCACCTATTCAATCACTGTGTTTTCATGTCAAGCTCTTGTTAACTGACTTCCTTACCGGAAGTTTGTGGGAAGGTCTGAGAGCAACCTGCAGATGGTCATGCATTTCCTCTGGGCTCTGTTTGCTTTCCTTTCTCAATAATGAGCACCGTCATAAAAGTGAAGTACTGTCGAGTACGGCGTAAGACTCCAAATAAATAAATAAATCTCAAGACATTCTAAATCACTGATAAGATGGGTACTGTGGTGATCCAGGGAGGTTAGCCTGATGTCAGTCCACTAGCTGTGAGTGGATAGAGCAGCATCTGTAGTATCAGTATACTGTGACAGCTGGTTGGTACCACGTCTGGTGTCACACTGTGACTGGGTGTTATACCTGGCCTCAGCATACTGTGACAGCAGTGCCTCCTATCTGTTGTCAGTGCACTGTGACTGGGTGAGGCATCATGTCTGGTATCAGTACACTGTGGCTGGGTGAGACAGCATGTCTGGTGTCAGTACACTGTGGGTGGGAAGTTCTGTCTGGTGTCTATTCTGTTACTAAATGGTACATGCCATTTGGCTGGTGTCAGTGTATTTATTATGACTGGGTGGTATCATATGTCTGATGTCAGTATACTGTGACTGGGTGGGGCACCATATCTAGTATCAGTATATTTTGGCTGAGTGGTGCCACATCTGATGTTAGTATACTGTGACTGGGTGAGGCATCATGTCTAGTGTCAGTACACTGTGACTGGGTCAGGTATTATGTCTGGTGTCCATGTACTGTGAAAGGGTGGTGCCTCATGTCTGGTGTCAGTGTTTTCCGAGTACAGTGTCATTTCTGTTATCAGCATTTTATGGTGTCATCATACTGTGACTGCGTAGGGGTGTATGTCTTATGCCAGCATACTGTGACTGGGCGAGGTATTAAGTCTGGTGCAAGCATACTATGACCTTGTGGGGTGTTATTTCTGATGTCAGCATATTGTGACTGGGTGGGGTATTATATCCAGTGCCAGCATACTGTGACAAAGTGAAGCGCTATTTCTGGTGCTAGCATGTTGTGGCTGGGTGGTGTGTCATGTCTGAAGTCTGCCTACTATGACTGGGTGGGGTGTTATTTCTAATGTCAGCATACTGTGACTGGGTGTAGTGTTATTTCTGGTGCCGCCATTCTGTGACTGAGCGGGTGTCATGTGTGGTGTCAGCATACTGTGACTGGGTGAGGTGTCATGTCTGGTGCCAGCATACTGTGACTGGGTGGTGTGTCATTTCCAGTATCAACATACTATGAGTGGGTGAGACGTTATTTCTGATGTCAGTATACTGTGACCTTGTGGAGCGTTATTTCAGGTGCTAGCATACTGTGACTGGGTGGGGTCTTTGATCTGCTGTCAGTGCACTGTGACTGCGTGGTGCTTCATGTCTGGTGTCAATATACTGTGACTGGGTGGGGTGTTAAGTCTGGTGCCAGCATACAGTGACTGGGTGAAGTGCTATGTCTTGGGTCAGTACACTATGATTCGGTGAGGTGTCATGTCTGGTTCCAGCCTACTGTGGCTGGGTGTGGTGATACGTCTGGTGCCAGCACACTGTGACTGTGACTTGGTGACTTCTGCTTGTTGTTCTAGTGAGGCAGCACTATAAACTTTCGGTGTATGTCAGGAAAGACATCAGAAAAATACATATATCTATGGCCAACTTTCTTATTACTGGATCCTTGTGGCTCATTTTAAGTTACAGGTAACTTACATTTTCTATACAAAAGTGCACCCACAGTAAATTTAATTACTTTCCTGGACAGTGTTTAATCCTCTCTCCTCTGAGATATATATTTATATAAATATACTTCATTTTTACTATTTTTCTTGCTTTTCATTTTCCTCCTAAAAGCAAAACAGAAAAGTACTGTAAAACCAAGAGGTTTTTCCAATGATCTGTTTAACATTTTCCAATAAATAGCATTTTCCTCTTTATTTATTTGATTGGTGCTTTATGCCATATCAAAAAATGGAATTGTCTTAGATCATGCTTGAATTTTCAAATCTAGATTGTGGGATCCCATGGCATCAGACTGTCAGTAAACTGACAAATCAAGTTCACTTTACTGTTGTACCAGTCACGCAGCATGTCAGTATTGAGGGTTGGGGGCGTTACAGGCAAAACCCAACTTTACCATATTAATACGAATAATTCTACCAGGCCTCTCCTGTGCTGGGGATAATTTTTCACCTAGAGATTATTGCTTTCAGGGACGGTAACCACACTAAAATATAGGAAACAACATGTGCAAGTAGACAAGACAATCTTTGAATCGTAACATGCTCAAATGATAAAAAACACAATGGCTGAATTTCAATTATTTTTTTCAGGCCGCTCTTTATTTCAGCTGTCTGCAGCATCACCTCTGCACAGCAAGACCTCCACACAACCATTCCCCGCCCCAGAACCACCAACGAATAAAAGGAATGTAATGTCTGCTTTAACACCCCAAGAGTATAGGTCCTAAACACTGACAAAACAACTTTTTAAAAATTCATGTTTTTCAAATTCAAAAGCTTTTAGAATACTGTGACTTTGCTTATTTTTTCTCTAGTGAAAAGAAGCTGCAGGGTAATCTCAAATATTTTTTTTCTTCTTTCAAAAAAATGCAGCATCTAATATAAATATAACTTGTATCACTGGTGTAATTAACATGTTCATGTACTACACCATTGCACCGCACTACTTCCTTGAGCACTCGATTCTTCAGAAAAGCTAAATTTCATCGGTTTATGTACAGGTATTATTATACACATGAATAGTGGCTCCCTTCCGAATAGTAAAATTGAGAGTTGATTTAAGTATCATACATATGGAAGGGAAGGTGCCAAAATAATTAAAAAAAAAGAAAAGTTGTTCAATGTCTTCAAAACTCCATCTAAAACTGACACGTACATAGACGCAGAATAAAGCTCAAGAATATTAACACAGGTCCCATAGTGTACATAGACTTTTTCCTTTTTCTAGACTATTATTGCAGAAATGAATACTGATCATGACAAATACTGTAACCATGAATACAGCTTTATGCCGGTACTCTTAATTCTCGTCAGTACTCTCCGGTATAATACTCTTTATTCTGGTAAATACTGTCTGGTATGATACTCTAAGTACTTGTCAATACTCCTCTGTACAGTACTCTTAAAACTCCTTAAAACCCTCTGGTATAATACTTTAAGTACTCGTCTATACTGACTGGTATAGTATTCTTAGTACTTCTCAATACTCGCCGGTATAATACTGTCAGGGCATTTTCTGATACAATTAAAAAACACATCAAAATCCAAGGTAAGATAAAGCTACATGACATATGAAATTAAATCCTTTATCCTGACATTAAGAAAACTTCTTCATTCTACACACAGTAAAACATAATACTGACATCAAATAAATACTTAAAAATTGATACAATTATAAAACTTTTTTTATCCTACTACTTAAATATTGCAAAACCTTTCATGTATATAATAGGTAAATAATGTATAGATGGAATAAAAAAAATATCACCAATGCATTAAATATGCTCAAAAACAGCCATAACGAAATAAAAAAGAAAATGTACCAAAATACTGGTACATACCAAAATGTACCAGTAAATCATACTGATGGTGCTTTCAGTACATGTATGGTAAGGCTAAAAAATGGGTCTGCCTTTTATTACTGTTCACGTATAAAAGAATACATGCAATTAATACTATTCCTTGATCTCTCATGGTTTTACTTTTTACATAGGAAAGAGCAAGAAATAAAAAAACTGAAACAAAAAAGCAGCAGTGCAACAAAAATATATTCAGTTGACTGTATGAACTTAGTTTTGGGTGACTTTCTGTACTTCTTCAGCAATAATGTCATCGAGTATGCTTCGAAAGGACTCCACGCTGACTTCACCTCGGGGATGTTGTGAGGCAGCTTTTGCATAAAGGTCGTCAAATATATTCAAGGTCATTTTCACACCGATGTTGGTAAAAATTGCTAAAAGCTGCAAACAAATAAAAAAGAGACAAGTGTTCAGGACATAACTGTGTAACAAAGCCACTACATGCATAAAAAAAAACCCATATAAGCAGACAATATGACACATTCTTTCAAGTTTATACAGAAACTTATCACAACAATTCATACAGTGTACTAGCTGAAAACATGGCCCCTTCAGGACCCATGTTTACAGATAGGTGTCAAAAACATAACAAACTGACCGAGCAACTTTATGCAGCTAATCATTACAAGAAGATGGGTAAATATTATGCTAATATATTGAAATTACATAAATCAGGTCATCACGAACATTTCAAAACTGTGCGACTTTTTCCAGAGTTCGCACGCCTGACGGCCAAAAAAATTCAAGTGCTTAAAATACAAATTCAAGTACCTCAAATGACAGTCACCATCTCCACTTTCGCGTACAAACTGCGACAACGGGCGCAGCTTGAATACTTTTTTAGATCATTTTGTAAGCGTGGTACAGCCATGCCGTGGCATTCGACCGGTTGGTTGCCATAACCTTTAGTCGGTGCAGGCATCACTGATCATCAGATAAGCAATCACTGATTCTTATCAATTTTCCACTGTCCGTCAGAATAAAAAGCGCAGCTTAAAATATTTCCGCACAAAGCACGTGTTTGTAAACAGCGCCACTGTCGGTCATGAGTAATCTAGGGCGGACTTGCCCATACTGGAGACATCTATACTTCGGAGATACAATCGGCAGTGTGCCCGATTGACACTGTTGGTGTCGCGCACAAGCTAGTCCTTGAAATCTGCGAACTGCAGCCATTCATCGCTAAAACGACAGTTGCCTGGTATCTCTAATGCTTTTTTTCACGCACCAAATCACACTCAATGACTACAGCGTAATGTCTGTTGTGGCGCAAAACTATGATCTCGTACATACCACTGGCGGCCGCTTTAGGTGCATGCCCGTTGCCAGTTGATGCAGTGACTCTTACCACCGAATACCTTTCTTGACGCGACACAAACAAAATCAAGTACTTTCAAGGACCTCGAAAATTAAAAAATTAGCAAGTTTTACCATGAGGACCAATTATCAATAAAATAACCAATATGGCCTTTTTGAGCCTATGTTTGAGAAAAGCCTTTTCCAAATATCATCCATCACTGCTCACTCTACATATTCTCCATGTATAGAGTAAACGCAAATTCAGGTATAAAATAAAACGAATAGACAACCCGTAAAACTCGCCTGGAACAAAGCGGTCCAAAGTGTCTGCATGCTGCGGCTAACAGGGTGGGTTCAAAGCTATGAACTGCTTTGTTCTTTCCTTTAAGGAACCACAATTATCGGTGCATGTGTACTCATCACATATTTAGCCAGAATTTGAAATAAGGCCCTATCATTTGTAATTTTCTCCTATTTTCCCTGCCTCTCCCATGTAAAGTTTGTCAGAATAGGGTGTTTCAAAGACAGTGAGCCGCGCCCTAGCTAAACCTAATGTGCTCGTAGATCATGTAGGTTGTAGACCAGGACTGCAATGTCACAGCAGAAAACTTTGCGTTCTATCGCGATCTAGATCCTTTCGTGTAGCTCATCCTTGAGTCTCCCACTGAAATTAAACTATAAGTCGCTTTGGGCTGTTAAATTCTCACCTCTTCTTTCTCTCGGGGAATGAGGAAGTCCTTCTCGTGCACACCCCTCAGGCTGTAAATGGAAGGATTCACCAAACCGTAAGCATCGGACTGGTCACCATAGTTTGTGCGGTCGTCAATTCTGCGAATTCTGGGGGCAGCTAGGTCAGCTCTAATAGTCGGGCAACCATAAGTCCTATAACCTGTATGGGTCAGATAAAAGCTAGAAACTCAGACACAGTGAAAAACATTACAGGACTCTAATTAGCTAGTTTCACTTTGAGTTAAATAGGTGTATTGGTTTACATTATCCTGTCCGCTTTGTAACTTCTACAGTTCGTGATAATATCTACCCAATTTCTCAACCTTTTTGTGCACAAAAAACAACTTTCAGCGCAACTTGTACACATTTTTTTGGGACACAAAACATTGGTTGGATTGACCAATTTCAGGGTTTCACAAAAAGTGTAATTATAAAAGTGTGTACACAATAACGCCTTCAGAATATGTGAATAACACCTTGTAAATAAACATGCAACATGGTTGAGGTAAATTACCAAGGTGACACGACAGTATAATTGAGAGGAAAAATCACCAGAAAACAGTTTTTCACCATGTAGCATATGGTGATATAAAAGTTAACATGAATATTTTTTTCAATGCAAGTTTTCTGATACTATCTTTTGGTAACTTTATCATAATTCTGTTGACTTTAAGAAAGCTGTTGAGAAGTTTTTATTACAAAATAATATGGTACATGAAGGAGACATTTAATTTTCTGTGAAATGTTTACAAAATTCCCTTTATCTCGCAGGGTGTTGTTTGCTGTAACATGTATTAAACTCTCTGAAGCAATTTATATATCTGGAAATATATTATGTAAACAGGCTTAGATTTCCATGCAAGCAAAGTATATATTTAAAGCGTCTAAATACATGTCATTAAATGCTGACACAGTATAATATGGTACTATATATATATATATATATACACTTATGCATGCAAGACAAGAAATGATAATATATGACATATATCTGTAAGGCCATGAAGAGAGAATCTGGCCAGTTTACTGATTGTCACCCTGTGGGACTGAAAACTTGTGGGAGCCTGTGGGAGGGCTGAGGATGCATTGTTCCGTACAACTTTACATATGTGTACTGCTTTTATTACCCATTTTTTGTGGATAGTAATTAAGCAAAGTAATAAACCTGATCTGTCTTTTCGACCAGTGGAGAGACATTTTTTGTACGCTGTGTAATACTTTTATGTTACCGTCTTTTGACGTAAGAAAGTATAAGTAAATAAAGGACTCGAAACAGCGTCTCCTTTCAGACAGTCATTCTATTCCACTCGGTTCATCACCTTGAGCAGTCCCGCAGTATGTAACTTACATATTATTAGCCAATCGCAATGCTGCAACGTCATGAATATTAATATAGGGGAGCTGATCATGTGATGTAAACATACACATGTGCTATGATCTAAACAAATGCACATGGCAAACTAGGACAATATCACATACTGTAGATGGTTTATACAACTGTATGTGTAGAGTCAAAATATCAACCTTTGTGTCCTGCAATCTTAGATTGAAGTCAAAATTTCACTTATTAAACTTCCATTTCATCCTTCTGTTATTTTAGCTCCAATTTGTTTACAATAACTTAGTGTACCTGGAAATAACGTTGTTCAGGAATATTTTGACTTTGTTACATAAGAAATAACAATTTTAAAGTGATCTGCAAGTTTGACTTAAGACTAAGATCGCTTTGTAATCCCTGCGAACCATTCCACAAAGCTGGCGCAATGCTCCCTGGTGCGCATTTACCATGGTGACATATCTCTTCACTGTATGACGGAAATTGCGCCAGGTGCAGTTTGCGACTGCTCTGTAGGATGGGTCCTTGGTCCTGAAGCATACTTAATGTTATTAAGTAGTCCTTAGGTAAGTGCACTTCATACATGTATCTGTACACATGCTGTTATATGATAATGATAGTTACGGGCTTACTTATCTGCATGTAAGTGTGCTTCATGAAACTGGGTCCTGAACCACAGTTTTGTATCCTAAGTAATTTTTTGAACAATAATGTAATGTGAACATTTTTATATGAAACAGACAGTGCATTTTTAAACAAGGAAAACAGAAAATGAATACATGTAAACATGTATAAAGCATACGTAGAGGCAGGAATGTACAATCATATACATGTACAACATGTCTGAAGTAAACCATGTAACATACATGTACACATTAATCATACAATAAAACTGTTCACAGCTCAGGGAGGGCAAAACTAAATAAAAGAATATGGGGTTGAATGCCATGGTAAAAGTACATCGAAAACTGAATTTTCGAAAAAAAATACAAATAAAGCACAACATTTAAAAAATACTAGTAGTAATGCCGTTTTTTAACATGATCATGCATCGAGGAAATCTCAGTGGTGAAGAAAGGTATCTATATTGGACATGCTTGCCACATACCTCATACTATTGATATTATTGAAGAGTTACTGAAAGTTCTATTGATATTAGAACAGCATTCTGGACTTTGTTTGCACTGGGAAAGTGTAAGTTTTAGGACCAAAAGTAATATTTTATGACATTTATTTGCCTCTAACAATGAACCCAATGGGAGACATTTTTAGGCAATCATCTTCACCATACCTGCATGTACATTGCAACAAGTTACACTTTAAATCCAAGTGATTAATATGGAAAATAACACAAACATATTGCCAACAAGACAGCTCTGGATCACTAACCTGTCACAAGCCTCAGAAAGAGGCTCAGCATACCACCAAAACTTGAAAAAAAAAAAAAAAAAACCTTATCTAAAGGTACTAGGCTAGATACGATCTCAATGAAGGCCTTGATAATTACCACACCAGGCCTCTATACACTAAAAACTACAATATAATCTACACTAAGCTGTAATCTACACACAATGTACTTTGAAGTACATATACCAACATAAACGACTAACATACTACAGAACTACATGTATACCCACAAACAATCTACAAACTACACTGACAGATGGAAGCACCTGCTAGCCACGAAGACCAGACAATTAAAATATGCCAGCATCCACTTTTGAACTTCTGGTATGAAAGTCAGGGACAAGTCCAAATACATATACGTCCATGTAATAAACACTGTACATGTTCACACAGATCAAAAAACGTAAAAGCCTGGGAGCATTTACACGTGCTACAACATGTTAACCAAACAAGCAGTTTTTGGAATACGTCTCCTATCAGTTTGAGCCATGAGAGTAATAGGTTAGTACATGTATTTCAAAATCCATAACCGAACAAAAATCGCCATGACTTTGTGGGAAATGGAGAAAACAACGTGACACTCACATTTGATCTGTAATTTGTCATGGTGATACTATACATGTACATGCATGTATCTAGTCTCAGTTCAATACAATGAACACTTTAGAAAGGAGTGAAAAAAAAAAAAAACCCACATAATTTTGTGTGCTTAGTTTCAATTCGATATGACGAACGTTTTCAGAAAACGTCTGGAATAGTGTACTGACGAACTGACACAGAGGATTTTATACTACATGTACTTTATACTACAAGTTACCTATATGCATGTACTTTATGCTGAAGAAATGCATGTAAATGTAATGTAAATACATGTAAAAAATAAAGCCAAAAAAGCAGCTACCAAAGAGAGTAACAGAATAATAAAGAAATTAAATAAAAAAAATATACAAATACATGTAGATGTACAGGCAGAAGGGATTTGCATGTAACAGGTACGTCTACAACGAATGATTAGACAAACCTACAGTAGTTAATACTTACACCCCAATACCACAGGAACAATAAAATGAAGCCTGGAAAAAGTAAGCCAATATTTCTACTGTCACAGCTTCACTTCCACTGAACCCTCAGATAATGTCTATTAAATTGCTTAAACATTTTCCCGACTGGCATTTCACAAACAATATACATGTCCCTGCATATAATAGACTGATCGCCATAACCCCCATAAATCAGGTGGTAAGGTACTCTGTATAATTCCTTTACAAGTAATCCGAATTCCCAAATTCTTAGCCACCTTAGACATTCATCAATGATATGTACATCAAAATTTAGAATTATAAAGCATGCATTGCCTGACAATTTATAATTTATGCGTAGCGTGTGTAATTATGTTTGAAAAAAAAAGTCTGATACAACAGGATACAGAGTATAATGATACAGTATCCTAGTATAATTACCAGACTGTTTCTGCCTTTTAATAATTTGTAAACAGATGGTGAAAGTTTAGCCACTTTAACTGCATATACAATTTATAATTAAAATTGAGCCACATGTATGTACATGTAGCTATAATCATTGATTGATCTATGATCATTGATTTTTACAAACAAAATTTTACATAAAAACATGAAACTGTAAAAACTTTCCCCTGCTATTTTCACTAGGGCTCATTGTGGAGCTTTAGTGCTAGCACACCAGATGTAATTTTGATAGTCAATTGTGTTGTAATGTGTGTTGAGAGAAAGAAAAAAACCAATATGGGTATCTACAGTAGAGTCTCACCTTTGGTGTTGACACCTCCTACGACAGCATTTATCATATTTGAGCTGGTGCGATGGTCCCCTATGGCCATGTCAATCTGCTTTTTCAGTCTACGTGGAGTGCTGTCCTCATCATCTGTGCTGCCAGACGCGTTTTCTTTGCTCTGTCCCCTTAGCTAAATCGGTCAACAACAGAAAAGTGACGATTTTTTGATACATTGTACCTGTAAAGTCAGGTCAATCTTGTTTTATGCCATCTTCACATAATAATCTTCATGTTAAGTTCTACACGTATTTGGGTTATTCTGGACACTATTATAACTCATCCATGTTTTGAAAGCGGTATACGGGAAATAAACCCTGCGTGTGAAATTTTAACCCTGAGCACCCAAGGATTAAATTCCTGTATATCCTTCTTAACACGTCGATAACGGTTTTGTCTCTACAATATTTATCATTTAAAAAGCCAGGCTTAGACGTACAGCTGAGCTGACAAAAAAAACATGCTAGCAATGTCGACTGCCGACAGCACTGGTATAATAGCGTCACGTCACAAAGACGTGTCATCGAATGCAGCATCACAGGTAAAAATGATGTCAGTCTGTGCACTAATTCAGCTGCGCAAGGTTTAATTGTGGGCATAGCCTGCTGCTCTGACAAGTGTGTCAACATTTTAACCCTCCTGATCGACCAGCCAATGGAAATCAAGAATCACGTATGATGTAGGGATAAGCAGTCTTTTCAGCTGACAAGGCTTCGTACTGCGAAGACATTTTTGGTAGTTACATGTAACAGAAGTTGAAGTGTAAGTTGAAGTGTATATCTTTAGCAAGCCAGTACAATTGTGGTAACATAAAGGTAGAAAACGCCAGATGCAGTGGAAGACACATGTAATTTAAACAGGCTGTCCATTACTTGTAGTTATGGCTTTTATTGTAAGTGAAAAAAAGTATCGTGTTCTTTTGCTTTTTTAACATCTTGATAGTGAAAAATTTGACCTCAAGTCTTCAACAAAACGTTATAAATCCAATTTATTCTCAACACAGTTAATACCTAGACTATATGATGCCATAGGGCAATGTCACTGATTAGAAAAGTTAACCAATTTTGACTAAGAATCGTGAACGTGGACGTTAAAATATAATGCATGTCACAGGAACACTAAATCCAGTCACAAACCTGTCTCCTTTAAACCTGATGGCATTTTGTCCTTCCAGTTGAGGAAGTTTGAGAACTCGGTGTAGTTGATGAAGCCATCTTTGTTAGTGTCGCAATAGTCCATCAGCTGTACCAACAACTCAGGCTCAACCGGCAGGTGGAACTGGAAACACGCTTCACGTAGGTCGTTAAGATCCAGTTTGCCCTTTCCCTCCTGCAGGCAAACAGTCAAGGTTAGAATAGGAAACTTACAAAAAATACAAGAAAAAGTTTTGCATTTCTTAAGTGGGACATTCTGCTTGATTCATCCACCTTATCGGGCTACTCAAGAAATTTATAAAGTTCAAAAAAACATGTGTTGGCATCAAAAGTATTATTTCACGATTTTATGTGTGTCTGAACTTTCATTTTAGATATCAAATTATAGGTGAAACACAGTATTCAATTTAAAAAAAAAAAAGCAAATTATGGAAGTGATCAGTAAGATCTGTGTCTGTCTGAAAAGTTAAGCGTTTATCTCTGATACAGCTTGCATTTCAACGTTTATGTGCCTTGAATAAAAAATGAATAACGACCCTTGTATATTTTCAAGACCAGTGCGCGATGGTTGTATAAATACAGGGTTCGAAATTACCACTGACTTGTCAGACATGTTCAGCAAAAAAAAAAATGGTCTTGTCAGTCAAAATTAAGACCACCAAAATTCATGTGCAGCACAGACAAATGTCTGGATGAATATTTGGCAATGAAAATTTGCACATAAATTTTGCCACTTTGATCAGTTTCCCAAACTTGCGTTCGAGTTGATTAATAGCGGTGCCTTTTATTTGTAAGAAAACATCAAATTATGTCAATTGCTTCATCGGAAACTCGTGTTTCCATAAAATGAACCAGACTTCCTGTATGAGATTTTGCTTGCTGCGAAAATAGGTTACCCTGGGGCCGGTTTCATGAAGCATACTTAGTTAAGTAAGCCCTTAACTACCATGGCAACGTATGTTGAAGAGATATAAAGTGCACTTGCTAAGGGATAGTTAACACTAAGTACGCTTCATGAAACTGGCCCCAGTTCCCTTTGCTTTTCACTGAGCAAGAACATGCAAGGCACATATCGCGATGTGAAATTCACGGGGGCACGAGTGCAACTAGCTGTTGGCAGCAAAATGAAAAATACTGATCACTCAAAATGATCAGCCTACTTAACTTCGGGATTACCAAGCAATCGACTAATGGATCAAGAACCAACCCAGGCAGTGAAGCTAATCCAACAATATCATCAGCTACATGTACGCGACGATATTTCAAGGATGACTGGAAGCAATGTATTGCACCACATGTGAAAATTACGGTGACTGCAGATAACCGCCACGGTCAGTTACTAAACAGATACCATTAAAAACACTTGCTATATGTGGGTTTACACAGCACATTTAATCACATATCGGCCAACAGGTTGGGGGGGGGGGGGGAGGGAGGGGGGCAAATTTTGTCCTTTGAGTTGCAAAAATGTCCAGTAATTTTTAGCATGTTTAGGGATCAACAGGACACCAGTGCCAGTAACAATCATTTATACAAAGGGGAACTCCTGAAACTTCTTCCCTCTTGTAACAAAGCAGTCCAATGCTATTAAAACTCTTCATTCTTTCCTTTTAATATTGCTGCACAACCGTTGGTGTATGTGTGCTCACAAACCATGTCAGCAGTGCACAAACACAGCAGTACACAAGCGCAGAGTCACAGAACCAAAGGCATTAAGATGTATAAACTGCTTGAAAATTGCTAACAATGTATGTCAGGCAATCAAGGCTTCAAGAGCACCCTCTTGCTGGGATACTTGTCTCCTTTCCCCCACCCCCATTTTAAGCAACATCCCACCAGGCATGCCAAGGACAAACATTTTAGAAGCACAGTAATGTCGAAGTCTTATCATACAAGGAAGGTACACATTAATTTATTTATTTATGTATTAAATTGGTGTTTACACATTAATTTAATATTCATATTTATTTATATTAGAGCTTAATGTATGTGCATTATGAATTTATTTATTTGTTTATTTGACTGGAGTTTTACGCCATACTCAAGAACATTTCACTTATACGATGGCCGCCAGCATTGTGGTGGAAGGAAACCGGGCAGAGCCCCATGGAAACCCACATATGGCTGGAGAGAAAGCCAGCATGAGCTGGACTTGAACTCACAGCAACCGCATTGGTGAGAGGCTCCTGTATCATTCTGCTGTGCTAGCGTACTAACCAACTGAGCCACTGAGGCCCCCATGTGCATTACGACCATACATACAGTAAGGTATTAATATTCATGCTGAGAATCTGTAACTGACATGTACATCAGTTATACATCACATGATTTACGTCACCTTGTCGTAATGCTTGAACGCTGCCATGAGATCCGCAAAGTTATGGTAGTTGGCCTTCTTAAGGTGCTGCCTGACCGCAGCCACAATGGCTCGCTGGCGCTCTTTCCCTCGCAGGAAGTCACTCGGAACTCTGTTGTGCAGAAGGTCACCTGCTCCATACTCATCAGGTTTGAACAGAATCCCAAAGGTGTGATCTTCTGGTACGTTCATTGTGTCCTTTATCCTGGAGGGAGAAAGTCACTGTGTTACACAAGAGCAGACACAAACTGAGAAAAATTAATATTTAACCGCACATGTTTTATATTAAAGAGGCTACAGTGTATACTGAAGATTTTTTGGTAAAACATTCATATTCGCTAATCAAATGAAATTTTCTGCATTTAGTACTTGAAACAGCTCGATTTATTGCTTTTCAGTAAATATCTGACTGACACCTGTACTATAATCTATCAGTAGTGTTGAAAGTTCTGAAAACATTATAATGAAATAACCAAATTTTAGGAAGTTTATCAGCAATTTTACACTGTAAAACAAACCATCAACGAGGGTGATATTGTGTGTTATTCTAAAATAATAGAAAAATTCAACTGGAACTGAACTAATCTCTTGTTTTCCTTGCCAAAAATCTCTGGTATAAACTCTTTAATGTGGGGCTTCACTGAACCACTTCTACAACAGAGGTCTCATCAAGCCTAGTCAGACACGGTGGTATTTGTCATATTGACTCTTCGCATCCGACAAGCCAAATCAAAACAGAATATTTTATGTATTTATTTGATTGGTGTTTTATGCCTTGCTCAAGAATATTTCACTTATATGACGGCGGCCAGCATTATGCTGGGTGGAAACCGGGCAGAGCCCGAGGGAAAATCACGACCATCTGAAGGTTGCTGACAGATCTTCCCACAGAAAACAGAATAGCATCAGACTCTACACGTATTTCATTCATAACCATGGCTTATAACTTAGACTTTGACCGGTTCTCATATGTTTTAGTGTATAAAACCCACTGTTTACCTTTTTCTTTTCATTAAAATATTTTCAGTCATTCAGGATCTAACATACATGCATAAACTAATTTTGAATAAAGGAATTGAAAGTCACTATTAATAGTTTAATTGTGCTCCCAAACAAGAAAAGAAAAGAAAAATCATCAGAAAAAGATGTTCAGTCAAAAATAATTAGTTTCTGCTATATGGAATTTCCCTGAAAGGCTTCATGAGGTTATTTATGCAACAATTCTGTTTCTGATATACAAATCAATATATGTCAAACTCCTTCAAAGGGAGATCCAAGGATCAGCTACATCAAAGGGTCATATCACAGTAAAGCACATTGTTTTGTGACATTGATTTATTTATTTATTTATTTATTTATTTGACTGGTGTTTTACGCTGTACCTCAAGAATATTTCACTTATACGATGGCGGCCAGCATTATGGTGGGAGGAAAGCCGACAGAGCCCTGGGGAAACCCAAGAAAATTTGCAGGTTGTCAGCAGACCTTCTCACGCATGACCAGAAAGGAAGCCAGCATTAACTGGGCTTGAACTCACAGTGACCGCATTGGTGAGAGACTCCTGGGTCAGTCCGCTGCGCTAGTGTGCTAAACAACTGAGCCATGCAGGCCCCCTATGACATTGACATGCTTTTGTAATTCATATGTGTTTTATAAGCACCCATACATGTACACCGATAATTGTGAAGTGATAAAGAACAGAGCAAAAGCATTTGTTACAGGCAGGAAGGAGTTTTATGAGTTCCTCACTGACAGACTAAGCGAGCGCTACTACGTCTTGTATGTGTGCCCAAACCATGGTCCTACGTGTATAAATACATCATACCATGAGATTTGTCACACTACCTAGGTGATCACAGACCTGCCTAACCCTAGTGAATGTAATGATTACAAAGACTTATGTTTACGTGTACAAATCAAATTTTATGTGTACAAAATCGCGGCACAAATGCGGCAGATATATTTGCAGCCCTTAATTAAAATCACTTCAAATAAAAAACACCAATACAAAAAGTTTTAATTACGATAACCTTTTACTTGTGTCACAAAAACAGACATCAGACAGGTATAGACCACTCGATCCACACACCTTCCACCAAAATAGAAGGTAGTTAACTGGTGGAATTTACGGCGAACATGCATTACCCCTCTGATGATCACAAACGACGTCACTCCCTTAGATGAATCTATTAGACAGGTATAGATGTCAATTAGAAAAGTGGATTAAGTAACAGTATTATCGTTACTAGGGATTACACGTTCTCAGTATAGCACAGATTCTAGTGCTGAAAACTGACTGAGACCACTGCGGGTTTCGAACCCTGTCTATACCCGATATATTCACTTAAGGGAGCGGTGTCCTTTCGGGGTATTGCATGTTCGCCCTAAAGTCTATAGGTTAACTATCTTTTATTTTTGTGGAAAGTCTGTTGGTTGAATGGTCTAGACGGTTGACATGTATTGCTGGCGATTTGGTGCCAGACTCTGAGGTTGCCGGAGCAAAACCTGCAGTTATCTCAGCCAATTTTCAGCACTAGAATCTGTGCTATATTCAGAAAATATGGGGAAGGCAAAAATTTGCAGATTTGAACAATTGTCACATACGGATACCTTCCAATCATCACGACAAGAGAAATCTTGAATTCATTGAATCTGAAGGCCGTTCTAGACCGGGGACCTGTATTGATTATGTATGTGGATTTTCTAAAATTTAAAATCAGTATTAAATCTGAACACAGAAAAAAAATGAAATGGCGCACAGGATGGTACACAACTTCTGGGACACGTATTCTGGGACACCCTGTATACTTACGGATCGTGGACCTTGCCAAGTTGAGGCTGCGTTCTCTCCCGGAACCTATCAAGTCTGAGCGAGACTAAAGGAGTTGCCTTTTCCTGACGTGTCTCATGAAGCCATTTTAAAGTCTTCTTTACGTTGCGTCCATCATTAAAATGTTCTGTGGGGATTCAAAGCGGGAGTCAGAGCAGTAGCTAGGCTGCTGGTAATTGCGACAGACTTTCTCCCCAACGTCGTAATCATTGTGGGTGAGCACATACATGGGATGTCCCACTTTAGCCTCCTCCCGAACACTTCTAAAAGTCTTGTCTGGGTTGATTAAACCACCAGCTCCAATATCTACAAAAGACACATAGAGTATGTTTTATGACCAGGGATATTAAATAGTGAGATTTAATCATCAGTGTTGAGAACAGCCTACTAAATCACAACTAATTCTGCATATTTATTTCATTTGACTGGTATTTTATGCCGTGCTCAAGAATATTTCATTTACATGTATATGACGGCCACCAGCATTACGGTGGGAGGAAACAGGGCAGAGCCTGGGGGAAACCCATGACCATCTGCAGGTTGCTGGAAGACCTTCCCACGTACAGCCGGATAATTCTGCTTAAGCCATGGTGCTAGGTAAGGTACATGTATGCACATTGCTACTTTTTTAAGCCTATATACATTAACAGTTTGAGTAAAACCCTAAATGAGGTAAATTTATAAGTGGCCGACTTTCATACGTAACGTGTGTATGACCATTTGCTAACTATCACACAATCATCACTGCTCTGTTTTTTCTCACCGTGCTGTAGTTTGTTATACTGAAAACAGTTTTCAACTAATAGGTACTTTTTGGAAAACCCCAAATCAAGGATAATTAATCTTTATACTTGATAGAAAAAGCATGTTTTACAGAAGGCTTTTTTCTTCTTTAAACATAAGTTCAGACTTAAAACAGAAAGTTATAAATACTACATGGGCAGTTTTAAAACCACAGTGCCTGACTGTAGAGTGTTAAAAACAAGCAATTCAGCTGTGTTCCCAATTTGTTTATAAGGCAAAGAGAGATGTCCCTACATGTACATATGGGCTATATCCTAATATTAGTGAATAGCCATATTGAATTTGGTAAGTCTGGATAAATTAGAGGTTTTTGTGGTTGGAAAATGTGACAGAGTAGTTAAAATAGCTCAACATAAAATGTCAAATGGTATATATATTAGACAAATAAAGGGCAGAAAAAGTAACTTTCCCCCCTAAAACAATGCAAATATGAAGAAGGCAATATGGGAATTCAAAGTCTCAGAATAAATATGAAAGCTTTAAACTTAGAAAAACAGATAAGTACAGATTTCTAACATGATCTTACCTAGTTCTGTAGGCAACCCGAAGGTGAAGTAATAAGGGTCGATGGTTTTAGGTAGCCCAGCAGTTCCCATGGGAACCTTCCCCAATGGCGCCAGTGCATGACTTTGGTATGACTTTCTCGCCAGTCTAACAGTTTTTGTTGAAACACTGACTTTCGACTGGGCATCACGACTTCCCCAGCAGTCACGGAGTCTCGTACCTTCACTCCATGGGTGGTTTCAGCTGCCCATTGCCGATGAGGATCGTTGGCTTTGCCATAAAACACCCGAGCTTGACCCGCGTCGGGAAAATAAAATCTGCGAAACTTTCTGACTGCATCTGGAGATGGTGGCTATAGAAAAAATAGAAATACTGTATACCATGTATATATATATATATAACATTATCCCAATTTTCAGTATATTTTTTTTTATTGGAGTTTCATGCTTAGTGAATGATGTTTTTAGTTAAGTCAGTAAGAGTTGGAACTGTGTACCTGGCCAATCAAGTTGAAAGCTTCTTTGGTTTTGCGTTACCCAAGCGTCAATGATGGACCAACACTAGCAATTTTTTTAACTTTCTATATAAGGGGAGGTAACTGTACAACAGGCAGTTTAGTTGGATCCTTGTTACCTCCCCTGCTCCAACAACATAAGATCCAGTACTGGTTACCTCCATTGCTCAACTTAGTACGACTGTTTCATTGGCTGAGATATTCTCAGGGCACTGATGCTGAACTTTAAAGTTTAAACTGATAGGGACAGTGCATTGAGAAATCTCCTGTCAGAAGTATTATTGTGCTATGTTGGAACCTATGTTGGGAGATCGTGAGTGGACTTTGTTTGCGCAGTGAAGGAATCCCTTCTAGGTTTGACACATGTAGGCCTACATGTACGTGAACATGAGGGGCAACACAACCATGACAACCCCATGAAATGTAATCTAAAATGAGATTTTCTGTATGTCATTGGCCGATACAGCAATGTTATCCAAACACATGAACGTTCAAACAATAAGCCTGTTTGGCTTGAATGAAATTAAATTCTATGTTTCTTAATGCAAAACAGATTTGCTATGCGTTACGGACAAATGTTACTCTGCGAGTGGATTAATCCGACAACGATGATGCCAACAGATGTACGCTGTATGGCCATGTCAGTGAGGGATTCCCCACAGCCTTGATCCATAACTAACTGACCTCTTGGCAAATACAAGGGTGTCATGATTTAAAGAGATTCACCAACAGCCAATGAGAAAGCTACCTTGGAAGCAATGGCATTGATGTGTACTTCACAATATATGTCAATCGGGTCAAGAGTCTAGACTACTATACACATTTACCTCCCCTGACAATGCAATTATCTTCCCTGACAAAAACGTGACATCACCTCAAACCAAAACGGTAGATGAGCTCAACATTGCTCTAAGTTTGGAATGATCTTTTCAAGAAAACAAAGCCTATTAAGAAAATAGATCACAGATTTAAATCCAAATCTCACAGTGAAAACCTTTGGAAAAGGAAATCAGTCCATGTGTTTGAATTTTGAGTACCCTGTATCAATGAAAAAAAAAAATTTGGTCCCTCCCCCCCCCCACAAAAAAACCCTTAAAAAACCCACCTACCTACCCTAATTCTTCTCAGAACGTAATGCAAAACCAAGAACTAATTTCACTTGGACTTAACTAATCATCATCCAGGAAAAAGAATACTAACTTCAAGAACCAAAACATTACAGACAATATTACTCACTCTGGGATCTGGTGCAGTAAAGCATCGTTGTGTTGATTCTCCTCTGCATGTTGCTGTAAGTTTGCCAGCCTGCATTGAAACAAGAACAGATGTAAACAGAATGCTCATCCCAATTTCCAGTTATTACATAAAGAATATTAAAAGTGCACTACATTAAGTCATTAATTTGCTTTTTTCTCTCTGTGACTACTAAGATAGTTCTGGATTGTGGGCTGATACAGTTACTTTGCATCCGTCTTGCTTTATATGAAACATTTCAACAATAATTGACAGCTGCATGTGTCAGATCAGTATCTGTCCATGCATATATGCGTGTGTGTGTGTAAACTGTGCATTACTAACAGCATTTATCACAGACTGAAGAGTGGGTCAGGTATTGTCAAAATCAAAAGTTACATTACATCATCGTACTTGTACTGTAAAGTTCACACTGTCACTAAAGATAAAGTACATGCACATGTGTATGCTCCTGCTAACTTTTAATTTATTTATGTATTTATTTAGCTGATTGGTGTTTTTTGCCGTACTCAAGAATATTTCACTTATATGATTTATTTATTTATTTAGCTGATTGGTGTTTTTTGCCGTACTCAAGAATATTTCACTTATATGATTTATTTATTTATTTAGCTGATTGGTGTTTTTTGCCGTACTCAAGAATATTTCACTTATATGAATTATTTATTTATTTAGCTGATTGGTGTTTTTTGCCGTACTCAAGAATATTTCACTTATATGATTTATTTATTTATTTAGCTGATTGGTATTTTTTGCCGTACTCAAGAATATTTCACTTATATGATGACCGCGGCCAGGATTATGGTGGAAGGAAACTGAGCAGAGCCCGGGGGAAACCTATGATTATCTGTAGGTCGCTGGCGTGCAAGCTTTTAAGAATGTCCATTTAATATACATACCATATATGTTGAGTACACCATGTATACATGGATAATCTTGTACAATTAAATTAATCAATTAAACAGGCCTTCCTGAGCCGTTGCACTCACCTGTCCTTCAGTTCCAAGACTTTCACCTTAATTGAAACAATTTTTATAGCCATGTACTTCTATGCAAACTTTGGTACGCTAACTTTATTAAAGCATTTTACAAACCGGTCGAATCTGTGGAGTCCAATCTCGATATTTCCCGTCGTAAACTGGTCTGGTTTGAATATCTGGAAGCTGCATTGCCGTCGACATTTTTGGTATAAAAGCTCCCAACCTTGACTGCAGTCTAAATTAAAATTTCTTGTATGACAGTTCTCGATTACAACTCTTTCATGAATAAAAATTTTGTCCCGTACGTACACGTCGGGTAGTTCACGTCTCACAAAAATAACCAGTAGCAACCACCCCAACTGCCTGAGACTTTTGGATCTAAATTTTACAGAACTCGAAGTCCATGTGCGATTTGTTTACAGATCGCGGTAACACTGCTTAGCAACGGATATTGAGTTGATCGGACATGCGTGAAGATGTTGGTTATGTCTGTCTTTCAAACCGTTTGTTTTAGAAAATTCCACAGAGCTAAAGTCTTCCAAACACGACCTTTTTTACCTGTTTGGAATTATTTTGCTGAGGATTTCACGTTTTTCTCTTCCTTCGGTTGACAGTCGAACTTCCGACATGACGTCATAATTTCTTTGGGGATTCCAATTTGCGCACAAGGATAACGAAACACGCAATTTATGACAAAAGCAATTTAACTTCTGCTTTACGACATGATTATTGTTGTTTCGGCACATCTGCAGAATGCTTAGCTTAAACGATTATCAAATTTGCTGTAAGCATCCGAAAAACATCAGAATTATTTTCCAGCACGAAATGCGGTTGTCAGTGAGTGACGCGTAGTAATATCCTGTTCCGTGAATAAATAGTGCAGAAATCCAAGAGGGAGGAACTTGACATACACTTGTAGTATCGGTGTTGTTATTCTTGTAATCTGCAGCCTCTGAGTTTTGACAGATAGCTTGATCGAATCTGATCGCATTCAGGTGAGTGTGGTAGGTTGTGATTTAGCGATTTGTGCAATAAAACGCCGCACAAATCAAATTGTTGGCTGCGAATAAAGCTCAGACTTCCAAAATGGCCGACAAAATAGATGGCCCAAAATAGTAGCACTTAATCTCCACCTCTCCAGTATTTTGATAATTTACCGACGACCAGGAAAATATGCGCGTTACTAAAATGCCCAGTAGTAGTGGCTGTCGAAAGAGCCGATTCTGGTTCTTCATGTGGGGAAGTCTGAGGTGGAATGGGCGTAAATGTCAGCAGATTTCGTTTCATTTCAGCTGGGCTAAAGTCATTTTGTGAGAGCACTTGTCATCCTGGCTGCCGTCGTTGACATTTACCCCAGATTCCGATGATTTGGTCCATAGCTTATGTAGTATTTGTGGGTTTGAATAATTTGCCCCAGTCTGCAATGATCTCCTCTTAGACTCTATTTATTATTGCCTCACCGTATTCATCCACGGATTGTTTTGATTTCGACAAGATGTAAGATATACACAACAGAAGAGGTAGGAGGAGGTCGGGAGGATTGGGGGGTGGAGAGGGGGGGGGGGGGGGTTGGATGTTGAACAGATGTAAAGTTTTAGATCTCCAGATCTAAATTTAGTTATTGTTATTTTTTTTGTAAAAATTTATATAATGTCTTTAATCACATGTGTTAGGTCAACTGAATGATTGACGCAATTTGCAAGATAATTCAGTGCCCTGTAGTGGTACAGTGCACATCCTGATTTTTCTGCTTTACACCCATTTCATTTTATGTTATATGTCCCTTTGCGGTAAATCATAGGGGTAAAATATGCAGCCATTTAGCATACATTTAACAGCCTTAAGTCAAGAAAGTGGGTATGCTGTCATCAGGAAGTTTATTCAACTCTGATACACTATTGCTCATCTGAACAATCCAGTTTGTTAAGTATTAATTGAATATTGTCTTTACCTCAGGAAGTATTGGCAGAATATTGTGGAGTGATACTCCTTGATGAAGTACAATTTTATTTCTATTTTTGATATGCTAAATTTTCATATTTAATCTTATCTGTTTAAATCAATGGCAAGTTTTATCCAGGAGGTCTGTTCCACAGATGTCCTAATACAACATTGTTTGAAATGTTATTGTATACATGTTCATGGAGGGAATGGTCTGTGTACATGTCAGGTTGATGGACAGGTTATAATGGAGTTGACAAATCTTACTGCTGCCATTTATTATCCACGTCTAAGCTGTGTGGATGCAAATGTCAGTGCATTCAGGTACATGTATAGTCATAAAAGAAGTATAAGGATGTATCGTTTTATAGAAACGTGTTGTTTGGTTTAAGGAACATGAAATATGGGAAAGAGGGAAATAAAGAGAGGAAAGAGGGATTGAAATAGGTTGCTGGAATACATGTACATGTAATGGTATTTAGATATAGGGATCAAAGCCTCATAGCAAGTAATCTCTCAGTTACCATTTGCGAAATCAAACTATATACTTGTACATAAAATTGCTTTGCAGTGTAGTAGACAAAAGCAGTGACCCTGTGGTGATTTCGTCAGCAACTACATGCTGTTTTTGTTGTCTCTTTTCTCATTTTTTATTTTGTTATTATGGGTACTGCCTGGTATTACTCCCATGATACTGCTCAATCAAGCGTGAGCTTGTGTATTGGATTTGTCAACTGTCCACATATTCCCATGACCACCCCTGCTGCTTTCCCCCAGAGACCATGCCAGTAATGATCAAAATAGATTGGAATCATGGGATACACATAATAAATTTTCAGGGTGAAACTATAGAGCATTTAACGTAATTTTTTCCGTAATATATAAGAAACAGCTTTCCCAATGACCAACTGTGGTAGATGACAATCCAGGAGATATCATTAGTCTGTTAGACTTAGAAAGAATTAGAAGGAGAAAGCATTGCTTCACATATGAATGTGAATTCCTGCTCAGCAGTATGTGCATAATAGCTTCATTCTCCAAAACAGTGCTTTCATTTTAATACCAGACCAATTAGAAAAGCCTAATTATAGTCCGCTTTTTGATCACATTCTTTTTTGATCTTTACAATTCCCTTGCCCAGTTTATACATTGTCAGTTATGTAGTTGGAGCTTTAATTTGAATCACATGACGTAAATCATCCAATAACATGTTGTGTATGGGTTTTCCTTGTCTCCGTGGCAGTTTGGCCATGAAATTAACTCACCGATAGCTGTGTGAGAAAGCTGTTTTAAGAGAAAATGAAACTACATTTATCAGCGGGTAAAGCCAAAACATGGCAACCTATACCCACTGATACTGTAGCATAACTCAGCAGAATATTACTTTCAGCAGGAATTCGGGAATGCATTCTTATCATGTCTCTGGAAACCACTACTGGGGGAATCTGCTTTGATTCTTATGAAAATTCTCATTCGAATTCTTATATTTATTACTGTAGAGTATACATTTTTTCACGTTGTTTAAGTTATGAACATGGACTCCCCATAATCTGTTGACATCTACTTTTATTATCTTAGAACCTTCTTTCGGAGTTTATTTTTTAATGATACTGGATGTGGACCAGATTTCTGGGGCCTGTTCTACAAAGCGTGGGGAATTTTACAACAGGCATAACTGTTATGGCAACATATCACTTCAGTATGCATTTAATACCATGACAGTAACACTTGAACAAAGTTGTGCAAGGTGAATTCATTTTGATTCTGATAAAAACAACAGTGAAAATAAAGCCTGCTCAGTAGACATATACAGTGTGTCTATACATGAAGTAAAAATATATATGTACTGTAATGCTTCACTCTTTTTACATGTTTTAATACAAGGTGTTTATTCAAGGGTATTTTGAAGGCATTATTCGGTGTAGACTGATAAAATTATACTTTTTGTGAAGCCCTGAAATTGAACAACCCAGCCAGTGTAGTTTTGTCTCAAATCAATTTAAGATGAGTGTAAATTGCATTAAAAATTGTTCTCTTATGTCTGAAAAGGTTGAAGAATTAGGGTACTTGTTCTGACAGGACGACATATGTCATACAGATAATTTTCACTTAGTCACTGTAACTTCCTATCCTGTTATACATTACCATGCATACAGTTGTTGTCTGTGATGGTGGGCATGACCCATGACCTTTACTTAACTTATTTCATTGACAAGGGAGAGTTGTGGTGAGATCTCCTCACATAAATGGCTGAGGCTATGTCTTCTCAGACGTGAATCAGCCATCTATTTTTAGTGATGAGTGACCTACATTTGCTATAAAAGTAGAAAGATATTATATATATATATATATATATATGTATATACACAGAAACTCCTTAACATTGAGATTCATGTTTGTTAAACTGAACGTTTGACAGTTCATAAGGTTTCACATATTCATGTCGTAAGTACATTTATGTATTTGTCATGTTATGTAAGTTAAAATTCATACTGTATTTCACCTGAAGTTACACCTTGGTATGTAGACATGCTGTTACAAAAGCATATGAAGACCATAAGATGATACTTTTGATGTCAGCATTTAAGTTTTTCTGACTTGAAATCAAGCAAATGTGTCACTTGAAAAATGTTTAACTTACATACCTTTTCTACTTGAAAAAGCCTTTAAGCCATGAGATGCTTTTCATGGAGGTTTGTCTTTAGGATTACAGTATGTGTTATAGGATAGAAATGCCAACGACAGCTGACACACTTATTTCATTTTGATTGTGCCTAATGACTAAAAGATACCAGTTTCACTAAGATCTTAATTTTCTTAAGTAGGTTGAGGCTGCATTTAAATACACACATTGATGTTTATGTACATTATTCAGATAATGTTATTTCAAAACAATGCCATTTCATTTGAGAAGAACAGTGTCTTGTGATTGACTATATAATAATAGATTGTAAAGTATATTATATACACATGGATGAAACTGTCACGACTTGGTTGACACTGTTTCCGGACGTAGGTACATGTACATGTAGATTTATTTATCAACTTGCTGTGAATTACATAGGCATTTGTACGTCTGTGTATACATGTGTATTATTCATGCACAGTGATTTACATATACTTGCACCTGTGTCAAAACAGCGTGTTTACATTTTTATTACTGAGGCATATGAGTGTACACTATCACAGTGATACATGTTTATTAGAACAGGAATCTTATTCAGTTAGGTTTGGCTATCCTCAGATGGGATTGAAGATTTATACTGTTCACTAGTTCTGTATACGTCCTAGTTCGGTGACCATACACACATGCCATAGCAACAGTCCTAAAGTTTGCTTTAACACCATTCTGAAAGTGTGAAAAATCAAGTGCTGATTGAAACCAGTAGCTGTGTACATGTACATGTAATCATATGAGCTTACCAAAGTTATTGTAGGTTATGTAACATGTTTAAACTGTATTTGTATTAACCATGATGGTGGGCATTTGTACTGGCTTGTATCTGTGATGAGCTTTACCTATATGTACATGTTACATTATGCTAATGTCTTGCATATCTCACAAACACGACAGGGGCCGCTATGGCCGAGGTAGTTAGCACTTTGCATGGAGCAGTGACCCAAGAGCGGTTGCTCTGAGTTCAAGTCCAGCTCATGCTGGCTCCCTCTTAGGCTGTGCGTGGTAAGGCCTCAGCAACCTGCGGATGGACATGGGCTTCCCTTGGGTTGTGCCCGGTTTCTTCCCACCTTAATGCTGGCTGCCATCTTATAAGTGAAATATTCTTGAGTACCACATAAAACACCAGTGAAATAAATAAATCACAAACATGTCACATGTTTGGGTTTTTTTCCATCCACAATTCTAATTGCTCTTAAAAAAAAATTTGAATCTTTCAAATCATATGAATAACAACATCTCTGTTTTCAGACATCAGTGATAAACTTTCCTGTGGATTGTCGAGGGATCAGTCGTAACACAGACCAGCACGCACAGTGATGGCCGGGCGAGGGGGCACTCAGAGGCCAAACGGCGCAACACAGGGCAAAATATGCCAGTTCAAGCTAGTACTACTGGGGGAATCGGCTGTGGGGAAATCTAGTTTAGTTTTACGATTTGTCAAAGGACAGTTCCACGAATACCAGGAGAGTACCATAGGAGGTGAGGCTACTTGTGTGTCTGTGAGAGGACATGTACACTTACGTGTGTGAAATACATTTATACGTGTGTGTTTGAGAGTACATGTACACGGTGTCTGTGAGAGTACATATACACGTGTGTGTTTGAGAGTACATGTACATGTGTCTTGCTAGAGTACATGTACGCATGTATCTGCAAGAGTACATGTACACATGTGTCTGCGAGAGTACATCTACACGTGCGTCTGCGAGAGTACATGTATTCGTGTATCTGCGAGAATACATGTGTCTCAGAGATTACATTTTCAGGTGTATCACCGGAAATTACACCAGAGTGTAATATGTAGCCCCAAATTAAAATACCGATATAGTGAAGACTGTTGCTGTTTGAAACCGACATTAAAGCTAAGAGTAAAAGTCAGTTGTTTTACCGCTCGTAACGTGCTCCGAGATACTGAATAACACTCCACCAGCGCAACAAACTCTTTTCTGGGCTGTGCTGTGTGCTGAGGCGCGGGATTATCACTGGAAGGTGTAAGTGTAGTTCCATCTACAGACATAGGGAATAAATATGTGATCAAAGTCTCCGATCGATGTCGACAGTTGGCACACTGATTTTGATATACATTTATATTATGCCATGTAGAACCACGCAACAGATATTTTACAGTAAACAGGCATAAATTTCACAATCCAACACCGGCATACAGCACTCTTATGTGACTGTGCCTAGGCTTGTCCTTCACGCTTGTCTTACCATTTGTCATGTTTATATAAAGGTGAGGTCTAAATAACATCATGTATTCATATCTCTGCTAGGATCGTGTAAGCTTCATGTCAAAAGAACTAAAAAAAAAAAGATAACACATGTTCATGTCAGAATCTGGCATCACCAGGCTGCAGACCTTTCACTGTGTGCTAATTCCGGCTGACAGACATGTAGGCCAAGTCTCAGCTACCAGCGTTTTCAACAAGTAACCCGAAATGGCTGGTGTATGTTTTTGTTAAACTGACTGGTGTGTTTATGAAGTTTATCCTACATCATTGATTGTCTGTACAGACTTCCTCAGTTGCTGACTAAATTGCCACAGAGATGTACCTGAGAGGAATTTACACATAACCGCTGAATTTAGTCCCAGCAGCCAGTTTTGAGAGATTAATTTGTTCCTACTGTTTACAATTTTATTGATACACGTGTAAGCTGTTCATATACATTTTACCTCGACTTTAATTGAGGCAAGTAAAATTTGACAGGCCATCTCAGTTCATCTGTGTGTTGGTTCAAATCGTGTAGTGTTAAGCATAAATTAATAGAGTGGAATGAATTCCATGGAGGCATTTCTTAGTCTCAGAGTCAGAAAAGAAAAGTTACACTGTGTCTGGTAAACCAAGAATTTGGGTAAAGTGTATTGGTGCAAATGGGAAATTATTACCGTATGACCTTTTCTTTGAGAAAAACCTTTAGAACGAATCATTTTTTTCCTTCGTGAGTTTGCTACGTGGGTGCTTTGAGAGTGTCAATTTGGTTTTCTATCACTGAGTGGCAAATACTTTTTCGCTGGCAAGTGACTCCCCAAACAAGGAAGACCTTCTATGGAAGAAACGAAAGATATTTGTCCATCTTTTAACTTGTTCTGGGAGATGAAAAATGAGCTAGTTCTAGTAGGCGTACTGATCCACTACAAATCTCACATAACTGTAAATCACTACTTAAAAGAAGATTTCCACTTTGCGATCAAAAACACACACATCAGATGTTTTCCTTCAGTTTCATATATTGTTTTAGTCGTTCAATAATCTTTTAAATCATTTTAACTATTTTCTGTCGTCAAATTCACACAGCCGGCACATAGGCCTAACAATCCTCAGTCACGTGTATGTGATCAATTTCAGTGGACGAATCACTGACTGTGCATGTCACAGACTGTCTACAAGCCCTCTACAAACTCCCTACAAGACCTTTAGGGTTGCGCTTATCTCCTGCCTGGGTTTGACTTTTAGCCTAAGCTGTACTGTACATGTAAATCAGGCCCTGGATAAATATGTAGAGGTCCATGCCACATTATGGCCGCACAAGTCTCATTTCTCACCTCAGATTTTCTGCTTTGATTTGTTTCAGCTGCATTTTTGACACAGACAGTCTGTTTAGACGACACAACGGTAAAATTTGAAATCTGGGACACAGCCGGTCAAGAGCGTTACCACAGTCTGGCACCTATGTACTATAGGGGTGCACAAGCTGCCATAGTTGTATATGATATCACGAATCAGGTAAGTACGTGTATCTGATGCTTTCACTCATGGAAGATGATTCAGGTTTAGGAGAAATTCTGCAGAATTTACTACTGGATTTAGACTGGACTTTTTGTGAAATTTTAGGGTAAGCTAATGATTAGACATTAACAATCTTGCGCCATTTTTTTGTAAATCACTTAACTGTCCTACTTCTTTTCTGAAAGTTTCTCAGACCATAATGCTAGCCGTCGTCGTATGAATGATATATTCTTCAGTGCACGGTAAGACACCAGTCAAAGAAATATATACTGGAAGTAGACCTTTTACGACAAAACGTGTGGAAAGTGGAATTATTGAGCGCACTATGCCAAGAGGCAGGGCCAAATACAGCTCTTCAATTTAAACTGCCTTTCAGTTGTCTAATTTTGAACTAGACCTTCATATTTAGGTTAATAAACCGTAATTTATTGTCGTATATAACAAGTTATTGTGGCAGTGGTACTTATAAATTTTTCTGCATTCAGTTTATATAAATGTGAGAAATTTTTAAGAAGATTTAAGCTAAATTTATCATGCACAATTCCTGATTATGTTGGACATTTTTTAGGGTATGCTCTAATGTGGGCACCCCTAACTTATGTACTTATATATATATATGTATAATGTTGTCCTTGCCTAATAATTTTATAAATGAGGATGTAACAAGTGTTTAAAGAATGTATTTGCGCTTGAATTTTTTTGTTTTGTTAGCAATTTTGTTGAACCTATATTTTTAGTATATCCGTAAATGTTGTCATTATTCAAATTAAAGGTATGTGCTTGGATATAAACAACAAATTTACATTCAAATAAATCTGTTAGACGTACATTACATCTTTACATGTATTTAGAACATTATTATGCAAAGAAGATATATACCAGGAGTTGGTTCCAAATACCCACCATACAAATATATTTTCAAATACCCCTTTTTTCTCGGAAGAGAAAAACGAAAGAAAATTTCTAAGGACCATATTTGCAAATAATCTTCCACGCTCTTTCATCTGATTTTGGCATCATTTTTTATGTTTTGTTCTCCTACAGCGTTAAGTATGTTAAGGAGCTCTCCCTATTTTGTGAGGATGGATAACTTTTGATGGAGGTTGATCTAATTTGTGGGCTGCCCTGTTACATTTCTATATAGCTGGAACTAGTCAGTCCCTTTGCAGTGAGCTCAGTATTTTCAAATAGAATTGCCATTGGTTTGTCTGGCACATGGCACGAGGGAATGGTTTACTCTGGGAAATCTGGTTGTAGGAGTTAAAAATTCTTTTTTACGGAAGGTAAACACCAATGAAATGAATTCCACCACGTCTATATATCATGAGACTTGAGTGTTGGCTTCCAGTCAGCTCCCCTACATGTTTCCATAAAAGTCTTCAGTTGATCAACTGATTTTAAGCGAAATCAGGGTTTTAATCTAATCTAAGTTAATCTTTGACCAAAATGGCCAAAAGTAATTGTTTTACTATTAAAATGGGGGACAGCTAGTAGAAGAGATGTCTTCAACTAGTTTGATGGAAAAGATTCTCTCACCTGTAAATAGCCAAATACAGTTGTGACATGAACTAGACCAATGAATGAACATGAAAAAATAAATAAATAAATAAACATTGTGTTCATTGATCACTAAAGTTAAGTTCACCTTGTCCTTATTAATTCTGTTCGTGTGTTGCAGGACACATTTGGTCGGGCCAAGACCTGGGTGAGGGAGTTACAGAGACAAGCCAGCCCCAATATTGTGATAGCTCTGGCCGGGAACAAAGCTGACTTGGCTAACAAGAGGATGGTTGATTATGAAGTGAGTATGGTTCAAGTCCACAAATCACAGGCCGTAGTTGATAGAGAACCTCATCTTTGGCATGGTTTCCTAGTGAGGCTGCACTATAAATATGTCCGTGTTTGGTCCAGTCTGTTACGGTCACGATATAACTGAAATATCACTAAAAGCAATGTCATAGCCCAAGCAAACATTTCTTGGGTACGTGGTGATTGATGTCTTATAACTGTTACTGTGTGTGCGTATTCTGCAATTGAAAAGATTTTGATTTATATAATAAGGTTAGCTAGATTGGAAACGTATATGACATGCCATTACACAGTGAACAGTCTTATGATACACACCTTGACAAACCAGAAGCTGTGCTTTACATATACCAGTGTGTAGCAGTCAGCGTTAAATGGTCAGATTTTTTAACTTCCCACACGGCATGTGAAGACGTGGATTTGGGTAAAGCAAGTTGGATAAAATCACAGTTAAGATTTTTTAGACACAGGAAAAAAATAATTTTTTATATTTTTTTGTCTTTTTCAGGAGGCACAGGCCTATGCAGAAGAAAATAGTTTATTATTTATGGAGACCTCAGCTAAAACAGCAATGAGCGTTAATGACATATTTCTTGCAATAGGTGAGTACATTTACCCGAAATAAATGTTTTCAAGGGTTACTCCCTGGGCTTTCTGTTTTCTTTTACCTGTAAAACAGAAGTGATCATCCAGTTTAGGAATTCTTCCAATAACAAAAATACTGTGTATCAGATGTTTGATAAATAAATTTTAATGACCTTTTTACACAAATTGTTGAAGGTTTGGTGTAAATTGTGGCTCATCAAGAAGAAATCGTAGTGTATTATACGTATTTGATACTTGAAACAATACAATAGATCTGTGTATAGATAAACATGTTGCCTGTACAACAAGCTAATGCCAGTTGTTATCGGGTATTTTCACGCTGATACAGTCGTGCAATAATGCATCAGATTACACCGAAGAGAATGCAAAAATTTCCAGCGAAAAGAAACCAGGAGTGAATACCACAGAGACTGTTAGCAAATGTACTTTTGCCCAGTGAAGACAATCTAGTCTAGAATTAAAACTGGATAAATATGTACAGGCTATGAGCGACTTGCTCCGATGGCTGAGTGCCCAGTGGTAGGATATCTAGAAAGGTTAAAAGCTCATTTTTGTGTTCATTTATTTTGTTTATGTTCTGGATTTAGAGAAGTCTGTTATACATGTAGTTTTGTGGAATCTTTATGAACTATTGGAAGAAGAAATACAAAAATATTTCAGCAATCTGGTACAGCACTTTGGCATGGTGATTAATTGATGGGATATTCCAAGAAATCATAAGTGATCTGCTGTAGCTTAGAAATGCAAAAAAAAAAAACAAAAAACATATGGGTTAATAGTCAGTTTTATTTCTTACTGTTATAGCAAAGAAATTACCTAAAAATGAAGCTGGAGGAGGTACTCAGCAGAGACAACAGGGCGTGCGACTGAACAGTGACCAACCACAGTCCTCAGAAGGGGGATGCTGCAAGTAACCAGAGGAAAATATTTGATTGGCTGGTCATGTCATGTGATGGAACATTGGTCCAATCATTTCACATATGGTGTTATGTAAAGTGTACTATGATGTATCTTTTGGTACTCTGGAGCCAACTTTCCAGAGTTATCTCCCTTTTCCCTGGCTGCACTGATGACTGCATGGTCTCGGCAAGATGGTACGGTACCACCAGCATAGAAAAGGGCCTTCGTCGCAGAGAAATCACAGCTTCTTCTAACAGGGTGATGGAGAATCGGGGGACGTGGGGGGAGGAGGGACAGCGAATCATGTGAATCACTTAAATCAGTTGTTACATTTAGAAACGGTAAACTATCAGTTTATATCGCAGAATACAAGGAGTCTGTCAGGGTTTGTCTGGGTACGGCTTGCCATTCTATGGTTGACCATTGCATGGCCTGCAGTGATTTGGTGACTGCTACATGTGTGTGGATACCCATGCATTTCAGGCTATGTTGATATCCTGAAGGTAAAGTGATTCATTCTTGACTCGATATATATATATATATATATGTATATGTATATGTATGTATTTATAATCGCGAATATTGCAAGGTACGTTGTGTATCATTCAATGAATTTCCCTGGAATTAACTTTATATGAAGATGTTCTAATTAAATTTTGGGTTTGGTGGTAGAACTGATATAGCTTGGCTTAGCAGGGGAGGGGGAGGGGGGGGGGCAGGGGAGGGGGAGGAGGGCAGGGAGTAGTAGTGTGGCTGGGATGGATTGAAAGATCAGGTTTCGTCAAGTTGGGAAGCAAATTTATGTTTTAGACTGCTGTGAAGTTGTACACAACTAAATGGCATATGGGTTACCCTTTTATGTTTTCAACACCATGTTGGATTATTATCCAACATCCCCACTTTTTTATAGTGAGCCAATGGAATAAATGATATCTACTGTGTAAAGCACTGAAAGAAAGGCTGCATATTATAAAAGAAACCCACTCAAAACTAATTATGTCAGGGTGTGATTGTGTATATATAGTATATATTATATATGAAGTCCTGTGTTGTTGTATCCTTGGAGTTCAATGCCGTAGTCTGTTTGGCTGGCCATAAGATCATGAGTTAATCTCTTTGCCATTCAATAAACTGAACAAATGCTTCTGCTAACTCCTAAAATTCTTTGTACACGTACATGTTGCCTGCTGGGGCTGCTTGTACAAAGCGATTGTTGGATAACTTGATTGTAACTACCATGGCAAAATATCTTCTTAGCACGTGTCTTGATGGTAATTACAAACAACTGCGGTCACTTTATGCAAAAGCCCCGAGGACAGTTTTCGGGGTCGGAAATCCTTCAGTGGGCTTTTCTGAGATGAGTAGGGACATGGAGATCTTTAGTTTAGTGATGGTCTATCTTAAGAGGAACTTTCTTAAGGGTGCAAACAAAAGTGTTATTGTATGTTAAAGAGATACCTTGCACAGGGGGCTCACCTGTTTAGCACACATGTTGTATATTAACCAAGCCTGTGTATCATCTGTCTACATATCTGGATAGATCAGTCTACATCTGGGATGGACGCTGCTTCACATGATTGTTTTATTTTTCTTTAATTTAGACGTATCACAAAAACGCCAGCAAACAGTCCACAAGTTCATTGGTCAGGTTGTTTGGTCTCTCTTTGTTGGGTTCTAGGTCTTTGAAAATCTAATATTTGAACTAAGGAGATTTTTTCATCTTGAATCCTTCAATGGTGTATAAAACTTTAGTAATATTCTGCTACTCAAGACAGTCAGAAAGTTATGTCTGTTTAAAAGTGTTGTAAATCTTGTATAAATGAATCCACGCACCTGACAGTCTGCTTGTGCATCAGATATTCAGATTTGCTTCATTTATTAATGACCCCAGACAATTCCAGAAGTATTTGTTCCAATTTCAGATTCTTAAAGTTGAAAAATTTACAAAGGTCTTCAGTAAGGTGACATTTGTTGGTGTGGTGTATTAAGATGAAGTTTAGGTGTTAGAGAAATTCAGCCACAAGGATTAGAAGTTTTGGTTAGAGTTGCACATTTTGAATTGCTCATCACTGTATAGCTCATTGTTACTTGCGCATTGCCAATAATTATGTATAAAGATGACATAAAACAGGCTTAATTTCACAATATTCGGTTTATTCAGCTTGCATGCGCAATCGGGTGTCATAACGTTATGTGTATAAACAGTGTAAAGCATTCGGCCAGAACTCAAGGGCAGATAACTCCCATTGCGTAAGGGAGATAACATTAATTTGCTTCATATTTGCATGTACATTGTATAACTACCCTAGACCTGACGTTTATCATGTAGCCTTTGTATGTTCCATCAAACCCAAGAACTATGTATATAACTGATAAAGGGTTTTGCACAAAGCTTACTTTGTTTTCGATTTTGTGACTGGCTTTTGTTAGTGTGTTCATGAAGCAACTTTCAGAAAGTAGGCCTATACATGGAACTTCGACGGGCATCACGTCTTGACAACAAAAAAGGAGATACTGGGTCAGTATTGAAAAGTGCAGTGAATCTAGTCCCTGTTACTTAGTTATGTTACCTTGCCAGTAACTGATGTTACAGTTTCATAGGAAGTATTACAGTAACAGGTATGAAAGCATATATGAAATAATCTACTGGAAAACGAATTAGACTGAACGAATTGATGGGTGGGCCCTGCAGGGACTTCGGGTGTCTTAGCCAAAAAAGATACTTCGTCAATTTATTAAGTGCAAAGAAGATGTGGTGTGACTTGGTTCCGAGTACATGTAGGTCTGCCTACAAATTTGCACAGCCTAGACCACGTTTCACACAGTAACCTTAACACATAGTTGAACCAACAGTAACTAGGCCCACAAAACGTGTTCCCTGACGGGTACAAAGGCAATGTCAACTATTATCAGGTTTTCAACAGTTATCAAGTGGCTGTCCGCAGGATTATGAAGCTGGGTTAACTTGAATACGTGTTCCTGCACTAAAATTGTAACATACCTTAGTCATTTTTGTTGTATTATTGTGAAATACACTTTAATGACGAAAATGAAAATTTAGTTCAAATCTAAGTTCAGAAATAATGCCGTCAGTTAAGATTAAAATCTGACTTAATTGTCGTGGTCTTGGGACCAGGTTTTTTGACTGCTGTGTGCGGTTGACAGTGATCCCCATTTCCGCTACAGAAACTAAAACAAGCGCTGATCATACACTGTCAGTTGCCAAAGTCCAGCCTCAGTTGCAAGGTCTGTCTATGCACGGCTTTATATGATTGAGTATTCTGAACACTGCACACAATAATTCATGGTAAAGGCCATGGGCAATCTGCCAAAAGTACGCCTTATGGAGAGCAAGTTGTGTGAATACCCTCTTTCGCTCACATCTGAACTGAAACGGCGCTTCTGTCAGGTACAGGGGCCTCCGTGGCTCAGTCGGTTAGCGCGCTAGCGCAGCGTAGTGACCTAGAAGCCTTTCACCAATGTGGTCGCTGTGAGTTCAAGACTAGCCCATGCTGGCTTCCTCTCTGGCCGTACATGGGAAGGTCTGTCAGCAACCTGCGGATGGTCGTGGGTTTCCCACGGGCTCTGCCCGGTTTCCACCCACCATAATGCTGGCAGCCGTCGTATAAGTGAAATATTCTTGAGTACGGCGTAAAACACCAATCAAAAATCCAGGAGCGAGGATCCAGGAGCCTCTCACCAATGCGGTCGTCGTGAGTTCAAGTTCAGCTGATAATGGCCTTTTCTCCGACCTTACGTGGGAAGGTCTTCCAGCAACCACAGGATGGTCATGAGTTTCCCCCAGACCCTATCCGATTTTCTTCCACTGATGCTGGCTGCCGTGGTATAAGTGAAATATTCTTGTGTACGGCGTAAAACACCAATCAAATAAATACAAATAAATAGATTTGTACCCGCCCTTTCATGTAGTATCCAAGTGTTGAACTTGACGCTTAAATTCTTGTCTATTGTCTTATATCAGACACTGCTGTTTCGTGGAATTAGAGGTTTTAGTTTTGTTACTTTTTGATTGGTTTCATACTAGTTGAAAACGATTTTACCTTTGTAAAACGATGTGATATTTCGAAATTTTGGGTCGCGGTCGTACCCAAACTCATGAACTGAAAATAGCGAAGAAAGACGCTTTAACAACCTATGAACAGGTTTCATCCACCCATATGAAACTGGTCGCTATCATACAAAGTGAAAAATTCGTGAGAATGGCGTTAAACAAAATCAAATAATCACCAAAAAATATTTATGAAAATGTGGCATCTACAGATTTTACCGAAATGTCTTGTTCCCGAATGTCATTTGCCGAAATGTCGTGTGCCTAAATGTCTCACCGGAGCCTAGCTCTGAGATTGGCCATGCTCACCGCTTTTTACATAGCTTCCACATTATTTCTGAAAGCTACGCTGGGAAGAAAGAAACTGGGACCGATTCCACAAAGCTGTTTCTGAATTAAGTGAAAATTTAAAAACTCTTTAGGGATACTTAGTTTTTGTACTGTTCTTTGAAATTTGAACACCTTTATTATAAGATACCTATGCTGAGGTGGACAAAATTCTGATTTCTGAAGCCTAAAGTAACCTTTTATTTATTTATTTATTTATTTGATTGGTGTTTTACGCCGTACTCAAGAATATTTCACTTATACGACGGCGGCCGGCACTATGATGGGTGGAAACCGGGCACAGCCCAGGGGAAACCCACGACCATCTGCAGGTTGCTGGAAGACCAAGTAACCTCTGAGATCGTAAGTCAAATTTTGACTTTTGTCAGAAATGACTTCGTGGAAGCGGCCCCAGGTCTCAGGTTTATATATCCATGATAGCCGGTGCCATACTTTCTTGGATTCAACACTTCAAAACTATGATCGGTGCGTTATTTCACATGTCAACAAGGAGATAACAAACAACGGCACTATACAAGCCCCTATAGCTGTACACTATTGGGCGCTAGGTTTAATATAGTCTATGAGTGAGTGAGTGCTTGGGGTTTAACGTCGTACTTAACAGTATGTTACATGAACTAGCATGTCTATCAAATGAAAGTGAAGGTTAACTTAGTATCGCTACTTCCTGTTTTATGTATTATAAATATGTAATATACACATAAGTACTTGATTTCGTAGCTGGGCGGCTTTACGCAGCTTGCTCACCCATGTTTGTAATTATGGTGACTTGCGTATTCATTGTGTTTTGTCACGGAAATTACGCAAATTACGACTGTTTTGTAAAACGGGCTTTAGGACAGTGGGTTAGGTTTAAGACAATCCCAAGAACAGTCTTGTAAACTTCATAAATCTCTGTGATAGTATCAATTCAACACAGTAACACGGCGGTTTTTCTTATTTATTTATTTATTTATTTACTTATTAGCTTGGTTTTACGCCATACTCAAGAATATTTCATTTACATGGCGCCGGCCAGCATTGTGGTGAGAGGGAACCAGACAGAGCCCGGGGGACCGACGACCATCTTCAGGCTGCTGGCAAACCTTCCCACGTATGATCGGAGTGGATGCCAGCATGGGCGGGACTTGAACTCACAGGGACCGCATTGATGAGAGGCTCCTGGGTCATTACACTGCGCTGGCAGGCTAACCTTGTCGGTCTGGCGTTTTTTGCATTTCAGCCTTACGTCTATTGCATGGAGTCATAACAGCGACAACTTATTTCAACTCCACATGTTATCTTGAAATTTACAGAAATTTATTCCTCCTTACCATCGTGCTTATCTCACATTGGCTGATATTCACTAGATTTGCTATATATATATGTATATATATATATATATATATATATATATATATATATATATATATATATATACAGTCCTGAAAAAAAGTTTGGAATATTGTTTTCACTGATGATAGCATTTACCAGAAACATACTTTTGTGCGCCTTACATTGAATGCACACATTCTTGTTTGGGTGGAAAATGTAGTGGATTATGTCCCCTTTCAGCTCATACACACCATTATTGCTTGTGTCACCTGAGCAAAATTACAGTTGGGACAAAGCATGACCATCCATTTCTCAGTGAAAAAGTCATGTACGCAGACATGATTATAATTTAACCTTGTAACTCTTATAAAAGCTCGGTTAAGGCATGCCAGTGCTCCAGAGTGTTTCCAACAATACTGCTGTGATCATGAGACGTCAACTGAGTGCTGCAGTCTGCAACCGTATCGTTGGTATGAGCCTAGCTGGAGCAAAACAGAAGGACATTGCAGCAGCTCTTGGTTTCACTCAGGGAGCCGTCTCCAAAATCTTTAAGCGACACCGACAGACCGAGGTCTGGTCGGCCACGAAAGACCACCGAGAGAGAGGGCCGGTATCTGGTGAGACTTTGCCGCAATAGCCGTACGAAGAGTTCCAACCAGATACGCGCTGACTGGATGACATTTACCAATACTCCAGTGTCAAGCCGCTTAGTGCGATCCAGACTGTTGACTGCTGGGTATTTGGTAAGGAGGCCTAAGAGGAAGCCTTTGCTACAGCGTCGACACCGCCAGGCAAGCTTATCCTGGGCGCGGGAACACCTGAACTGGCAGGTGGGACACTGGCGACACGTGATATTCAGTGATGAGTCTCATTTTGTCGTCTACCGGGAAGATGGCCGTGTGATGGTGCGTCGTCAGGCTCACGAGGCTCTGAACGAAGATTGCATCATGCCCAGAGTCCAAGGCGGGGGCGGTGGGGTCACCGTCTGGGGTGCTTTTCATAGCACTGGTAAATGCGACCTGCACGTCTTGGATGGACACATGAACCAGCACCAATATCAACGGATTCTGGAAACGATAATGCTCCCATTTGCTCGGCAACAATTCAGGGCAAACTTTGTGTATCAGGACGACAACGCCACGCCGCACCGGACCGAACTGATTCGGAATTTTCTGGAACAGGAGGGTGTTGAGCACATGCAGTGGCCAGCAATTTCACCGGATATGAACCCAATTGAGAACTTGTGGGCGGAAGTTTCCCGTGGGTTGAATAACCTGGATGAAGCCCCAACGAACGTGGCTGAACTAACTCGCGCTGTGCTCACTTGCTGGAGAGATATACCGGAAGAAACTTTGACTTCCTTAGTTGCCAGTATGCCAAGACGTGTGCGCGCATTGTACAATGCGAGGGGTGGGCACACCAAGTACTAAATTAATTTTCTGTATTGTTAGTGTTTTGCATATTTAACTTACCAAGTATTGTAGACATATTTCCAATCGAATAAAAGTTACAGCTCGTAATAAAATACATGGGTTTCACTGAATTTCTGCACTTGTTTGGGGCGCTTTCAGAATATCGTGAAAAACTCGTCTCCTATAACATTTAGAAATGTTTTGGTTTGAGGAAACTATTGATAATGCATCATAGAGACTAGTCCAAGTGAAACCAAACACATTATTGACCTGAACGTAACGAACCACGCTCTTCGTGGAGATGGTGTGAAATTCACCAATATTCCAATCTTTTTTCCAGGACTGTATATATATATATATATATATATATATATATATATATATATATATATATATATGAGTGAAATATTCTTGAGTACGGCGTAAAACACCAATCAAATAAATAAATATTTATTTATTTATTTATTTATTTATTTATTTATTTATTAGATTAGATTAGTGTTTTAAGCCGTACTCAAGAACATTTCACTTATGTTTCACCAGCATCATGGTGGGAGGAAACCAGGTAGAGCCATTGGCAAACGCACGACCATCCGCAGGTTGCTGCAGGCCTTCCCACGTACGATCGGAGAGGAAGCCAGCAAGTGTATTTACAATGAAGAAGTTATTAAATAATTCTTAAAATGTTAATGCATAACTATAGAATACCAAAAACAAACGAATATAGGTGATTTTTCACATAATGAATCTTAGTAGGATTGTTAAATTAATATGCGCTGTTGTTTTCAGCAAAGTTACACACTAAGAAGGTCGGTATATAAGTAAATGTGACATAAATCACAGATGCTTGTCCAGCATATCCAGCGGTAATGCCAGGTTACACGTGGACGCTCATGTCTGCATCTACATGTAATATCACAGCCATACACTACCCGTGCGTTTCTTTTTCAGTTGAGTACATATTTTCTAACTATTAGTATGTCGTATATATGAAGTCAGATTTATTCATTTTGTTAGCATTTGCATACTTTACAAATTGACAAGGGTCGGTGTTGAACCCGTGACCAATCAAGTGGTGATCGCAGATGCTTGCATGTGCAATATACTGGCTGTGTAAAGGTCAGCGGTTACAAAGGCTTGAATTTACCACCCGTTAACATTTATGGCCCTTAGCGCAGGGTGTGTTTTTGCGATTTTATTGTCACGGATCCGTTGGGCAATAAATCTTTAAAAAGAAAAAATATAATCTCTGAGCAAATATACTTTGTAATCAAGCTGTACACACCAGTACTGTTAACTTCTAGCTGTATGTCAAAGCGGATAACTACCGTTACACACCTGTAACAGAATTTTGCCTGATTTGACCAAAAACGGTTTATTCTTCCTTTATTCTTCCTTTGTTTCCATATCTTCAGATAACCTGTTTTTCAACATTTATTATCAGCTTTGAGTGAAAAGCGAGATATAACAGGCAGAAAAGCCGGAAGAGAAACACAGTGGGATTTTCTCTGAAGAGAATAAGCAAGATCGGACAGGTAAGATATTTTGAGTAGTATATGTGTTTTGCTTTTGCCTTCGTTTTTTTTTTTTTTTTTTTTTTTTTTTTTTTGTCACAGGAGTGTTTCGAAAACCTCAAGCAGTTAATCTTCTTTGTTCCTCTAAGATGAGATTCAGTTGTTTATAGCATGAGGCAAAAAGTGTATGTGTTTTTCAGGGTCCACGACAAAATAACACTTTCATACGTTCTAAGAGATAGCCTTAATGAATGCACAGATATAAAGACAGAGTTAGTCAATTTTTTCGGACAAAATTGTTTTCATACTTCGTTTGTGTTTAACGCCATTCGTATATCTAATCACATGCGGTCAGAACACGAACTCCCCGTTCTAAAATGTGTTCCGGTTTACATCCAAGTACCAGTCTAATCCTTATCTATAGACAACCAAAAAGATATTCCTCTACCAGCCTTAAACCATAAAGGAACATAATTTCCAAAACGGCTTTAAACACAAACCATCAAGAACTGAAATGGGTAAAAAGAAAAACGTTATGACAGATACAAAGAGAAGCAGTTAAAAATTTTCAGGAATAATGACGCGATGGATGCTCTACATTTTCTAGCCGAATGAATGAAATCAGTATCCGAATCATAGTTTATCAGTTGTCGTTAAGCAAAATATGTACCTCACTTGGCCTTCCAATGAAACTGGCTTGTATATCCAGCATTGTATTGATAATTTAAGGTCGCATTAATGTTAGCCTCGCCAATTTCGCGAGGCCTTTTGTCTTAGGCGATCATATTCATCATGTTGAATAATATCCAAACGCTGGATATACAAGAACAGTTTCATTCGAAGCCCAGTTGAGACACATATTCCAGGTTTGATCAACGACAACTGAAAATTGTGTCGTTATTTTACATGTTGTATCGTATTTCCTTATTAACCAGGGAATGTTGCCGTGACTTTGCTATAACTGGACCGGTATGTATACCGGGAGCAAGACTGTGTGTAGTATACGTACATGTATATGTACGACCGACTTGGCGACATAATGGCTATAGAGTTCCGAAGTCGGCAGACCAGGGATTAAACCCAAGTGGAGTCATACCAAAGACTTAAGAAATGGTACTTGTTGCTGCCTCGATTGGCAGTCAGCACTGAGAGGTTAGAACAAAGAAATTTGGCCCGGTGTGAGTATATAATGTGACTGGGTATGGTGCCATGTCTGGTTTCTTCGGCATGTTACTTCCGTGACGGCGACAAGTTGGCGGCATGGACACACCCTGCCACAAGAGCTGACAGTATATGTAACCACGACTAATGATTCCTAGTCGTCATATGACAGGCACATTGTTAAGTTACCACGTAAAACACCAAGCATACATACATATGTAGGCCCGCTAATCATGCATAGGTGTGTCCATAGGGCTGTGCGACCTAGGACACAAGTACCATTTTATTTCCTTCTAAATTTATGACGGTCATCTTAATATTGATTTGTTTATAAACCGTTTCGTTCCCTCTCCCATTGTATGTGTCATACGGTTAGTTACTAACGTGCCTATAAAAGTCATTCGCCATGATATGGCAAATATACTGCCAACATGGCGTAATTCATTTTATAATAGACCATTAATACAAAATGGCGTATTTTGAAACCATTTATATCACATTGTCTCACATGCTGTTTTTAATAAACCCTCTTACGACAAAACATTATCTCTTTATTAAAACAGAGGCTGACTGTATTGAGGGCTCCATGTGGTGACGCCAAAAGAAATAAAAATGACAAAATATTGCATCGGTCTGAAATAATGTATGTGACATCACAATTGAGTTATTAATAGAAATATTAGGTTTTAACGTTCAGACTCATTAGGCTCCACTGGTACCATAATCCAGGGTTTATATTCTACGGTGAGGGAACCAAACAAAGTGTACAGGAAACCACCAGCTCAGCCTGCAAATACTTGAAGTGGCGATTTTAGAGAAAACTTTTATTGTGCATGGTTATTAATTGAGAAAACAGGGGCCCTTGGAGGCAGAGAGACCCTCTCCCTGCAGCTCACTGACCCTTGAACACTGCATGAGATCGCGTGTTCGAATGCAGCCCGCGCCTGAGTCGCATAAATGGAATATTTTGGAAAACAACGTTAAATCCCACTCGAACTTGACGATGCGTTGATAACAAATTGCGCCCGAACTTACTTAGTAGGTGTGGTTTGGTCAGTGGACGTATTACCCTCGCTCACCACACAATCTGTGTCAGCTCAGGTATATACTGACGCTAGAGCAATTAACCTTATCAACAGGACTGTTTAGTGCGGAAATCTCGATCCTCATGTGAGTGTGTGTAAATGTAGGAGTGCTTACCGGTAGAGAAATGTTTGCTTTTCATACCTCGCTGACATTATACATGCCGTCATTACCTCGGGCACACCTGTATACTCTACCCATTAAACTGACCGCCATTATTTAAGTGAAAAAGTCCTAAATATGGCGTAAATATAAAATCAAATAAGCAAACAAAAGAAATCTTGAATATGACGTAGAACAACAATCAAGCATATAAATAAATTTTAAAAAGTCTTGAAATGGCTTAAACACAATAAAGTAATTATATAAAATTCAAAGGTAAAAGTAAATGAATACACACGCCAAAAAAAAAAAACACGTGTGTGGTATGAACACAAACTTGGGTTTTATCCATAAAAAGTCTTGTGTCATATCTGAGCAACCCTATCTTATGTTGAGTTAATATCAGGTCTTGTGTTAAATGAACTGAATGTTATACACAATACGTGTTACAAAACACACAAGTTTTTCATATGTTGCATAAATTATCCCATTTTGGTTCAACACAACTTTGTGTTTTATCATTTTGTAACACAATCACGTGTATTTCACATTTATTTAACACATGTTTGTGTTGGGCTAACACATTTCAACACAGGTGCTCTCTTCTGTACAGTTAAAAAGGTGGTACAGCTGACGTTACAAACATATTAAAAGAATAGCGTTTGTCAAACACATTCAACCGGCCCGGATAGCACAGTTGGTAGAGCGTCCGCTTCGGGACTGGTAGATCCAGGATCAATCCTTGATCGAGTCACACCTAAGACTTTAAAAGAGGAAGTTGTAACTTCCACGCTTGGCGTTCAGCATTAAGGGGATAGTGCAACAACTGGTTGACCCGTATCAGTATAATGGCTCGGGCGGGGCGGCTTACTTGCCTTCGGTAAGTCGTCTCAGTGAAGCAGCACTAAATAAAAGAGCGGTGGAAATCCGTCCTGCAACAAGAAGGCACATTGGGTACATGCACCCTAATGATTCCTTCGTCGTCATATGACTGAAAAATTGTTGAGTACGACGTTAAACCCCAAGCACTCACTCACTCAAACACATTCATGAAGCTTTACTTTATTTCCATTATGTCTGCCTTTTGAGATCGTAAATGTAATACAGCGAAAGGGACTCTAAATAAGGCTAGTCTATTATTTAACATATTCCTGCTGTCCCATTTAGTACACGCTCGGTTCACATGGAACCCCACCACCGAGAGTGATTGGGCCGTCTAAAAATCGATCACCAGTTAATAACGTGCATGACAGTTCAATACGGATTAAGGAAGTTAAAAGTAGGCTAAATGTAAGATACCGGCCTCTACACGTTGTGTGCCTATCGCAGTTCACATGATACAAATGTACTTCCTTACACAGGCCTAAACCTAACTGAAGACATGTCATTCCAGTGAGGCAGCGCTGTAAATATGTCCGAATACAAAGACCCTCAAAGCATTTTAGAAGCACAATAATGTTAAAATCTCATCATACAAGCAAGGTACACACTGATTTATTTATTTATTTGATGGGGGTTTTACGCCGTACTCAGGAATATGTCACTTATACGACGGCCGGCCGTAAGTAAGAAGGTCTGCCAGCAACCTGCGGATGGTCGTGGGTTTCCCCCGGGCTCTGCCCGGTTTCCTCCCACCAAAATGCTGGCCGCCGTCGAATAAGTGAAATATTCTTGAGTACGGCGTAAAACACCAATCAAATAAATAAAACACCAATCAAATAATAAATAAATAAATATACGACGGCGGTCAGCATAATAGTGAGAGGAAACCAGGCAGAGCCTGGGGGAAGCCCACGACCATCCGCAGGTTGCTGACAAACTGAGCCCAACAGGAGCCCAAGAATAAAATTGAGATGTATCGTAACATATAATGCTAGGTGAATAACAACTTTAGTTGCTGTACAACAACAGCATGTATTATATACATGGAGTAGTTCATACTAGGTGTATAATGCTATCACAGAAAATATGTTGACGTAATCAAATGCTGTTATGAATTAAAAGCTCTAATTGTCCACTTGTTTATAATTTTATTCCATCGCAAAACTATCGACTTAAATGTACTAGATGGTGTTAAACGTTAAGGAGCCAAAATAAATCCGGCTGTGATCTGTACAAACAGTGGGGGCCTCCGTGGCTCAGTCAGTTAGCTCGCTAGCGCAGCGTAATGACCCAGGAGTCTCTCATCGATGCGGTCGCTGAGTTCAAGTGAAGCTCATGCTGGCTTCCTCTCCGGCCGTAAGTGGGAAGGTCTCTCAGCAACCTGCGGATGGTCGTGGGTTTCCACCGGGATGCCCGGTTTCCACCCACCATAATGCTGACCGCCGTCGTATACGTGAAATATTCTTGAGTACGGCGTAAAACACCAATCATATATATAAATAAATAAATAAATAAATAACTGTACAAACAGTGACTCCGAACACTTGAAATCATGATGAACTCGGCTTTTCTATATATCTATATATAGAGAGAAAGGTTTTATGGACTAAAACAGTAGCAACTAACAGCAGGGATATGTGAAAAAAGGAAACAATGTACATAAACAATATTAAATGAAGAGTAGAACAAGGACAGCAGCGACAGAATGTTAGGTGGCAAAATGGTCGCAGGTAACCGGCAAAATCTGGTCAGTTTACCTCAGTTAGGGTTTTTATATAAATTGTTAATCACCTAGGACTTAAACGTCCCTGAGCACCAAGGCTTCAGCAAGTTAAAAATTCTGTAGTGGTACACTAAAAAAATAATTTGTTAATAGAACTATTTGTGTTATATTTAATACAACAGTCTTCGACAATAACAAAATAGATTCTAGCATCATTCAGACAGCAGACTTTCTGTTAAAATTAAAAGAATATTTTTTTTTTGGAGTTTTGACTTGCCTAGAAATACTTAAAACTTTGTGTTGTCATCTATATATATAAGCCTGTTAAGATTTAAAATGACTAATAATGCATGATACATAAAAGATTCCACGAAGTTCAGGTGAAATAATAGGAAAAAAGGTGATAACAATTTCCATCCTAAGGTGAAGAAAGGTTGCTACCGTTAATGAGAAGAACCGCACTTCCATGCTTCGATGTAAATCTGGTGATGTCACTTTTACAACCCCTTCTTTTTTGAGAAGTGGTGTATACCAGTGATCAGATCATAGGTCTATGAAAACTCTCCATTATTTACTTATTTCATTGGTGTTTTACTCCGTACTGAAGACTGTTTCACTTACTTGTCAGTGACGGCGGTCAGCAATATGGTGTTAGGAAAGCGAGCAGAGGCACAACGATCCTTAGCCTGTAGACAGACCTTTCCACGTGCGACCGAAGAGGAAGCCAACAGGAGTTACTTCCGTTATAACTGTTTTCATGACACATTGCAGAACTTTTTGTGTTACGGTTAGCTCAGATCGGTGATGTATGAGGTTACAAATAAGAAGCAGGAGTCCTTACCAGGAAAAATTAGTTTACAACGTGCCTAAAATGAAATCAATGATTTTGCATACTTTACTTTTAATAAACCCTGCAATTAACCCTGAAGATATGTGATGGAAAACATTGGTGGCAGTCTGGATTTCATTTTCTAGTTGCATTTTTTGTTCTTCTGATATACGTTTTCTGAAACAATGTGTCTGTAAAAAGTAAGTTCACAGTAATAGGGTATATCTATTTTGAAATAGTATAGACTATACTGCTACTGGCAGGGTACCGTGATACCTTATCACCTTTTTTTTCTTCTAGATATTCATATTCTATTTTCATCTAGATGAGAATTTGTTTAGAAAATTGAAGTAGTCTTTTATGATGGGATAATGACAGGCATTGCAAAATTATCACTTCTGGTTACAGAAGGAAAAGACACACCGCAGAATTTCAACTTTTCGATGTGATTAACTGTCTTAAAACATCTTATAAGTGAATGTTTTCAGTTGTGCATTCAAGGTTATTGCTCCTTTTTTGTTTTTATTTTTTTTACTTTAAAGAGACTCCTTTTGAGGAAAGTGATTGAGGTAGGGTCCTTCGACGACAATCATTTGAGATTTCCCTTAGTTAAATACACTAACAGCATCCCTACGATCAAATTCCTTTGGAATGAGTTCGTCGGCGAAATTACTTGGAACAATTCATTCACAGAGATTCCTTCGTATAGTTATCATCTAGCCAACATTTAACAGACATGAGTTTATCACCATTAAATACTTGTACATGTTGTTATAGACGAGTTGCTCACTGCTGTTCATCTTGCATTATTTTCAGCAATATCCACAAAACTAATTGAACAAAAGTGGTAGATTCTCAGCGGACAAACAAAATGCACAAGAGGGCAGCGCTATTCTTTCTAATAGTATCTGTTTGCCTTGGAGTAACGAACCCTACAACCAGTAGCTCTACAGAAACCGCAACCTCGACCACCACGGATGATACCTCCACAGAAACAACAAAGTTCCAAACTACGGTCTCCACCGCCAGTGACAGCAGCTCTACAGAAACCACGATCTCCACGGCCACTGAAAGCAGCTCGACAAAAACAACGATCTCCAATACCACTGACAGCAGCCCGATACAAACCACGGTCTCCACGGCCACTGGCGACAGCTCTTCAGAAACCACGATCTCCACCGCCACTGACAGCAGCTCTACAGAAACCACGGCTTCCACCGTTACTGAGAGCAGCCCGACAGAAACAACGGTCTCCATGGCAACTGAGAGCAGCTCTACAGAAACCACAACCTCCACCGCTACTGACAGCAGCCCGACGGAAACCACGGTCTCAACTGGCATTGACAGTAGCTCTACAGCAATCACGGTCTCCACCGCAGCTGATAGCAGCTCTACAGACACCACGACCTCCAACGCTACTGACAGCAGCCCGACGGAACCCACGGTCTCAACAGGCATTGACAGCAGCGCTACAGCAATCACGGTCTCCACCGCAGCTGAGAGCAGCTCTACAGAAACCACAACCTCCACCGCTACTGACAGCAGCCCGACGGAAACCACGGTCTCAACAGGCATTGACAGCAGCTCTACAGCAATCATAGTCTCCACCACAACTAGCGACAGCTCTACAGAAACCACGGTTTCCACCGCCACTGACAGCACCTCTACAAAAACCACGGCTTCCACCGTTACTGAGAGCAGCCCGACAGAAACAACGGTCTCCATGGCAACTGAGAGCAGCTCTACAGAAACCACAACCTCCACCGCTACTGACAGCAGCCCGACGGAAACCACGGTCTCAACTGGCATTGACAGCAGCGCTACAGCAATCACTGTCTCCACCACAACTAGCGACAGCTCTACAGAAACCACGGTTTCCACCGCCACTGATAGCACCTCTACAAAAACCACGGCTTCCACCGTTACTGAGAGCAGCCCGACAGAAACAACGGTCTCCATGGCAACTGAGAGCAGCTCTACAGAAACCACAACCTCCACCGCTACTGACAGCAGCCCGACGGAAACCACGGTCTCAACAGGCATTGACAGCAGCGCTACAGCAATCACTGTCTCCACCACAACTAGCGACAGCTCTACAGAAACCACGGTTTCCACCGCCACTGACAGCACCTCTACAAAAACCACGGCTTCCACCGTTACTGAGAGCAGCCCGACAGAAACAACGGTCTCCATGGCAACTGAGAGCAGCTCTACAGAAACCACAATCTCCACCGCCTCTGACAGCAGCCCGACGGAAACCACGGTCCCCACAGGCATTGAAAGCAGCTCTACAGCAATCACAGTCTCCACCGCCACTGACAGCAGCTCTACAGAAACTACGATCTCCACCGCCACTGACAGCAGCCCGATACAAACCACGGTCTCCACAGGCATTGACAGCAGCTCTACAGCAATCACAGTCTCCACCGCCACTGACAGCAGCTCTACAGAAACCACGGTTTCCACCGCCACTGACAGCAGCTCTACAGAAACCACGGCTTCCACCGTTACTGAGAGCAGCCCGACAGAAACAACGGTCTCCATGGCAACTGAGAGCAGCTCTACAGAAACCACGATCTCCACCGCCTCTGACAGCAGCCCGACGGAAACCACGGTCTCCACAGGCATTGACAGTAGCTCTACAGCAATCACGGTCTCCACCGCAGCTGATAGCAGCTCTACAGACACCATGACCTCCACCGCTACTGACAGCAGCCCGACGGAAACCACGGTCTCCACAGGCATTGACAGCAGCTCTACAGCAATCACAGTCTCCACCGCCACTGACAGCAGCTCTACAGAAACCACGATCTCCACCGCCACTGCCAGCAGCCCGACGGAAACCACGGTCTCCACAGGCATTGACAGCAGCTCTACAGAAACCACGATCTCCACGGCCACTGAAAGCAGCTCGACAAAAACAACGATCTCCAATACCACTGACAGCAGCCCGATACAAACCACGGTCTCCACGGCCACTGGCGACAGCTCTTCAGAAACCACGATCTCTACCGCCACTGACAGCAACTCTACAGAAACCACGGCTTCCACCGTTACTGAGAGCAGCTCTACAGAAACCACGATCTCCACCGCCACTGACAGCAGCCCAACGGAAACCACGGTCTCAACAGGCATTGACAGCAGCTCTACAGCAATCATTGTCTCCACCACAACTAGCGACAGCTCTACAGAAACCACGATCTCCACCGCCACTGACAGCACCTCTACAAAAACCACGGCTTCCACCGTTACTGAGAGCAGCCCAACAGAAACAACGGTCTCCATTACAACTGAGAGCAGCTCTACAGAAACCACGATCTCCACCGCCTCTGACAGCAGCCCGACGGAAACCACGGTCTCCACAGGCATTGACAGTAGCTCTACAGCAATCACGATATCCACCGCAGCTGATAGCAGCTCTACAGACACCACAACCTCCACCGCTACTGACAGCAGCCCGACGGAAACCACGGTCTCCACAGGCATTGACAGCAGCTCTACAGCAATCACAGTCTCCACCGCCACTGACAGCAGCTCTACAGAAACCACGATCTCCACCGCCACCGACAGCAGCTCTACAGAAACCACGGCTTCCACCGTTACTGAGAGCAGCCCGACAGAAACAACGGTCTCCATGGCAACTGAGAGCAGCTCTACAGAAACCACGATCTCCACCGCCTCTGACAGCAGCCCGACGGAAACCACGGTCTCCACAGGCATTGACAGTAGCTCTACAGCAATCACGGTCTCCACCGCAGCTGATAGCAGCTCTACAGACACCACGACCTCCAACGCTACTGACAGCAGCCCGACGGAAACCACGGTCTCCACAGGCATTGAAAGCAGCTCTACAGCAATCACAGTCTCCACCGCCACTGACCGCAGCTCTACAGAAACCACGATCTCTACCGCCACTGACAGCAGCCCGACGGAAACCACGGTCTCAACAGGCATTGACAGCAGCTCTACAGCAATCACAGTCTCCACCGCCACTGACAGCAGCTCTACAGAAACCACGATCTCCACCGCCACTGACACCAGCTCTACAGAAACCACGGGTTCCACCGTTACTGAGAGCAGCCCAACAAAAACAACGGTCTCCATGGCAACTGAGAGCGGCTCTACAGAAACCACGATCTCCACCGCCTCTGACAGCAGCCCGACGGAAACCACGGTCTCCACAGGCATTGACAGTAGCTCTACAGCAATCACGGTCTCCACCGCAGCTGATAGCAGCTCTACAGACACCACAACCTCCACCGCTACTGACAGCAGCCCGACGGAAACCACGGTCTCCACAGGCATTGAAAGCAGCTCTACAGCAATCACAGTCTCCACCGCCACTGAGAGCAGCTCTACAGAAACCACGATCTCCACCGCCACTGACAGCAGCCCGACGGAAACCACGGTCTCCACAGGCATTGACAGCAGCTCTACAGAAACCATAGCTTTCACCACAACTAAGAGCCCATTACCAACCCTGCCCCCGGACTCCTTTAAACCTGTCAAAGGTACAAGTCCATTGTTAACACGTTTCAAACGAAGAGATAAACCAGAATGTGATTTAGGATGATACTTACACTACGTAGTAAAAAAAAACCTCTCATTGGGAAACACGTTTTTAAAATAGATCCCTCGCGTTCTCTGAACTGGAAAAGATATTATTTAATGTGTACTCTTGCCTTTTATATTTAATTCTCTCCGGTGTCATTTTGCCGTGTCAATTTTGAATGCCGTTTGGGACTTTACCTGTGCATTTGTGCACAACGTGCGCCTGATTTCCACATACCACTATGTACAGCTGTAACGCGTGATGTTTCAGTGTTGTACTCGCTGAACTCGTCCCTTGCCATTAATGCATCGTATGATGAGAAAGAGGAAGAAGTCTACAAAGAGAATATTACTGACTCTGTGAGTAACATTGTATTGTCCTATTCTCTAAATAAGAAGCGCTTTAATTTTACACACTTTATGTGTTTTTTGTTTAGTTCGAGAACATTATCCTCAGTGAATTGTTTGATGATGATACGTGGAACTGAGATGTTTGAAACTTCATAGCACATTATGTTGTTACTTTTGTAGCTTCAAAAGGCGTATGAAAACGTGACCGGTTATGAATCCGTCGAAGTTCTCTGTGTGAGGTAAGATTTGTTACAGGTGTAGGACGGATGTTCTCTGTGTGAGGTAAGATTTGTTACCGGTATAGGGCGGAAATTGTCTTTGTCAGGTAAATGTTTTTACCGGTGTAGAGCGGAAATTCTCCTTGTGAGGTAAAATTTGTTACCGGTTGGGCGGAAGCTCTGTGTGTGAGGTAAGATTTGTCACTGGTGTAGGACATAATTTCTTTGTGTGGGATAAGATTTGTTACAGGTGTGGGACGGAATTTCTATGTCTAAACATCGCTTTCTGGTTTTTGATAGAAGCAGAAATAAATCAACGATAAATAAATACATACATGTAGTTGTTAGAATTTCAATGTTACATGTAAATAGAGCCAAGACGGGTGGGTGGGGGGGGGTTGAGATGGGGAATGGGTGGGTAACGGAATACGTACTGGATAAATTTGTTTATTTATTTATTTGATTGGTGTTTTACGCCGTACTCAAGAATATTTCACTGATATGACGGCGTCCAGCATTATGGTGGGAGGAAACCGAGCAGAGCCCGGAGAAAACCCACAATCATCTGCAGGTTCGTACTGGATAAATGTTTGGACAAGAAGATTAAGCTGATCTCATTTTTATTTTACAGGTAAATATGTGCTTTTTAAATTTTTAAACAAATAAATTTTTTTTTTTTTGACATTTTAAAAAAAAATGTCATAGAAGGTGCAGCCCTTGTGGTCATTGTTACCAGTCTCACATTGTACGGGTTCAGTCTTGGATCAAAACCCTTTCGGGTCATACCAAGGACTTTTTTGTAAAAGACTTACAATTTTTTACTGGTTGTTGCTTCGCTTGACACTCAGTACTAAGAGGTTAGAGCAAGAGAACAGGATTGGTTGGCCCGGTGTCAGTATATAATGACCGGGCAGTGTGTCATGTCCGTCGTCTTCAGCATGATACATCAGTGGCGGCTGCACTTTGGCGACATGGATTCCAGCACAGTATATGTACACAAGTCTTATGACTCCTCGTCGTCATATGACTGAAAAATTGTTAATTGCAACGTTAAACTCCAAGGATTCATTCAGTCATTCATTCTACCTTGGCCTTAGACAAGGAATTTCTGCTATGCCCTGCTTCTGTCATTATTTTTTTTCGGTGGGAAATAGTCGACAAGCTGTTTTCTGTCTTCCTTTCGTTAAAGACGACGTGTATTCAACCAACATAGCGCGCAAAATATTTATGTCAAACGTAGGGCAGTTCGTCATTAAATTGCCAATGGTCCCTGGTTTATCCTTGTCAGTTCAGTTTCCTCCACCCATGAAACTGAACGCCATAGAGTAACTGTTAAATTCTTTAATGTGACCTTAAAATAAATCAATATATAAATATTTTATCCCAGTATTTCAGCTCACATCATTATTTCCTGTCTAGTCATGGTTTACTTTTGTTGATTTGTGACAATGTGTATAATGTATATGGCTTATATGTCTTATATATGTTTTATGTCTTTGTCAGCCCAACGGAAGACGAATGTCCCGCTCAACGTGTTCAAAGATTCAAAAGGTAAGATGATTGTTGTTATGCCTAGTAGTCCTACAATGAAAGAAAAGTTTGGATCAAATGACTAAAAATCAGTGATATACAACCGAGGTAATTCAACTTAGAAAACTGAGTCACATGACAAGATCAGGTCATATAAAACTTATCTGGTTATATTGTTGATTCCGACTAACCAAGTGAATCAACAATATAACCAGATGAGTTTCATGACACTGATGCGGTCATAAGACTCAGTTTTCTGAGTTGAATTAGCTCAGTTGTATAACTCAGATTTTCCAGTCAGTTGACTGAAACTTTTCTCTCAGTGTATGCTGTAGTCTTTTATAATTGTGTGACTTAAGCTCCATTTGCATATTCCACGTTGTGAAAGGTAAATAATGGTATTATTTCTTGCCAGTGATGTTCTTGAGCACGATATTATATTAAGTGATATATTCAATTTATATTATAACGCTTGAAAACTAGCAACAATATTTCTATCCTAACGGAAAACATGTGTGAACAACCTTTCATCAAGATAATACTTTCTTCATTGCTCATCAGATCTCTCTCCCTCCCCGTGTGAGTGAACAAAAACTCCCGGTCACGTTTATATTCTATATTTCCTATAAAAAAAACCCGCACACCTGTGGCTGACTTTGTCGCAGTAAACACCGACAATCATCTTTCCCGCACAATTTCCTGTCAAGACTCGATACGTGGTGTTATTGATTACTATCTGACACACTCCACCATGACAAGCTCCTGTCAGTGAGATATGATTGGCTCTCACCCTGTTTCCTGTTCTCCTACATGTAAACCATCGACATTCATTTACGCCATGATGCGTTCGTTGTGAGTTCAAGTCCAGCTCATGCTGGCTTCCTCTCCGGCTGTATGTTTGAATGTCTGGCTGCAACCTGCGGATGGTCGTGTGTTTCTCCCCGGCTCTGTCCGATTTCCACCCACAATAATGCTCGCCGCCGTCGTATAAGTGAAATATTAATCAAATAAATACCAATCAAAATAAAATGCCAATCAAATAAATCAAATAGATAAATTTACGCCATGGTTTTGATCAGCCCAATATCGTTGCATTTGAAACTGTTTTTTAACTGTTCCGGTACCGAACTGTTCGCTGGACCTAATTTAACGCGAGACAGACGAGATTTTCCGTGACAATGTAGCAGCTTATGCCTCCAGTGCTAATTTTTTATGGACGTTTTCACACTTTTAGGTCTACAAAGAACATCATCTACGCGTACTACACCCTGAAAGTAGACGGCGGTAGATTAGGGGACGACCCGGATGGTATTGTGTCCAAATTAGTGAATGAAATCCTGGACGTTGTTGTCCTGTTCCTGAACACCACAACGATTATCACAGGCGGAGTGTTCGACCAGGACTACTTTCATAATGAAATTAACAGTGGTAAGCTATGCCTTCTTGAGTAGTCAAACTAACAGTTGTAAGCTATGCCCAAAAAGGAAGTCTTTCCGGTCTATAGTAGTTCCACTCAAAGCTTCATAGTTTACCGTTTGTTCCAGCCTCAACTATGACGATCTGTGGGCACACGCATGTATTACAAGAGAAAAGTTCCCATTCAGGCTTGGACCCGAGCCGCAATTGCACGGTCAAAGGTGTCCCGAGTAATACTCTATTCTCACTTGTCACTGTGTTCGACCGTTAGATGGCGTCAAACAGTATTGAAATAAATCAATGAATTTGATCGCCGATCGATGTACCATCTGATTGCAATCAGACTTAAATTAAATGTTTGCATCATTGAATTTTCATACGTTTCAAACTTTGGTTATTAAAGGAATCAACATATATACCAGCCGCCAGCCAAATTTGACGTTTCCGGTGAATAATGGCTATAGGCCAAATTTCATAAGCACAACCTTTACCACAAACCTTTAAAGAACTGAGAAAGTATATAAAATACGAAAATAGGACGGAATCATGCAAAGAGAAGCAGTCAATAGCCTAGGCGAATGAGTGAATTCAGTATTCAAATCGTCAACCATGCTAGTATATAGACCTATGTTGTCGACAATCAGCATATGTATCTCAGTTACCATCAGTGCCCATCTGAGTTTTTTATTACAATGTTTTTTTTGTCTCGTCAGAGAATTTCAGGAAACAGATACAAGAACCTTCCTGCGAGAATGTACATATGGATTGTCCTTTAGGACACAAGTGTGACATTCTGAACAATTCACTGCCAGTGTGTCGCTCGTTGTGTGCGGTAGAGGGCGCCCCGAACTGTGGTGATAACGGGGTATGCGCCATAGATACAAACACAGGAAATGCCATATGCCGGTGAGTAGGCTTATAATATATACCCAGCTATGATTTCTCTTATGGGTAAATTTATGCAGGCTACTGCAAAATGATCATCATATCTGAACATACTAATCCGGCTACAGAAGGGTTATAAAGGCGAAAAAGTCCAAGACGTTCGATGATATCTCTTTATTGCTATACAATTCCATACTAGTGGGAGTCACATATGTTCTGCCAGAGTTTTCTCACTGTCTCTCTCGTAGCGTAGAGTAAATCCCATCCACGCTCCGAAAAGTCCATACCGAACTGTTTCCTGCTTCTCCAGTAGAGTAAAATAGATCTACACAACCAGATCTACACAAACAGTCTTTATGGAGGCTGTTCCATGTATCCGTCGAAGGGTGACGTAGATCTCAAGTAAACAATATCTAGGGAAACTGTTCCCTGTCTCTGCAGTAGGGTAAAGTTAATCCCAACAACACTCCCAACAATCTCTAAGGAAACTGTTCCCTGTCTCTGCTGTAGGTTAAAATAAATTCCAGACACTCCCAATAGTCTCTAGGGAAACTGTTCCCGCTTTCTGCAGTAGGGTAAAGTAAATCCCAACAACACTCCCAACAATCTCTAAGGAAACTGTTCCCTGTCTCTGCTGTAGGTTCAAATAAATTCCAAAGACACTCCCAATAGTCTCTAAGGAAACTGTCCCCTGTCTCTGCTGTAGGTTAAAATAAATTCCAAAGACACTCCCAATAGTCTCTAGGGAAACTGTTCCCTCTTTCTGCAGTAGGGTAAAGTAAATCCCAACCACACTCCCAACAGTCTCTAAGGAAACTGTCCCCTGTCTCTGCTGTAGGTTAAAATAAATTCCAAAGACACTCCCAATAGTCTCTAAGGAAACTGTTCCCTGTCTCTGCAGTAGGGTAAAGTAAATCCCAACCACACTCCCAACAGTCTCTAAGGAAACTGTCCCCTGTCTCTGCTGTAGGTTAAAATAAATTCCAAAGACACTCCCAACAGTCTCTAGGGAAACTGTTCCCTCTTTCTGCAGTAGGGTAAAGTAAATCCCAACCACACTCCCAACAGTCTCCAAGGAAACTGTTCCCTGTCTCTGCTGTAGGTTAAAATAAATTCCAAAGACACTCAAAATAGTCTCTAAGGAAACTGTCCCCTGTCTCTGCTGTAGGTTCAAATAAATTCCAAAGACACTCCCAATAGTCTCTAAGGAAACTGTTCCCTGTCTCCGCTGTAGGTTAAAGTAAATCCCAACAACACTCCCAATAGTCTCTAAGGAAACTGTTCCCTGTCTCTGCTGTAGGTTAAAATAAATTCCAAAGACACTCCCAGTAGTCTCTAGGGAAACTGTTCCCTCTTTCTGCAGTAGGGTAAAGTAAATCCCAGCCACACTCCCAACAGTCTCTAAGGAAACTGTCCCCTGTCTCTGCTGTAGGTTAAACTAAATTCCAAAGACACTCCCAATAGTCTCTAGGGAAACTGTTCCCTGTCTCTGCAGTAAATCCCAACCATACTCCCAACAGTCTCCAAGGAAACTGTTCCCTGTCTCTGCAGTAGGGTAAAGTAAATCCCAACAACACTCCCAATAGTCTCTAAGGAAACTGTCCCCTGTCTCTGCTGTAGGTTAAAATAAATTCCAAAGACACTCCCAATAGTCTCTAGGGAAACTGTTCCCTCTTTCTGCAGTAGGGTAAAGTAAATCCCAACCATACTCCCAACAGTCTGTAAGGAAACTGTTACCTGTCTCTGCAGGAGGGTAAAGTAAATTCCAAAGACACTCCCAATAGTCTCTAGGGAAACTGTTCCCTCTTTCTGCAGTAGGGTAAAGTAAATCCCAACCACACTCCCAATAGTCTCTAAGGAAACTGTCCCCTGTCTCTGCTGTAGGTTAAACTAAATTCCAAAGACACTCCCAACAGTCTCTAGGGAAACTGTTCCCTGTCTCTGCAGTAGGGTAAAGTAAATCCCAACCATACTCCCAACAGTCTCCAAGGAAACTGTTCCCTGTCTCTGCAGTAGGGTAAAGTAAATCCCAACAACACTCCCAACAATCTCTAAGGAAACTGTTCCCTGTCTTTGCTGTAGGTTAAAGTAAATTCCAAAGACACTCCCAATAGTCTCTAGGGAAACTGTCCCCTGTCTCTGCAGTAAATCCCAACCATACTCCCAACAGTCTCCAAGGAAACTGTTCCCTGTCTCTGCAGTAGGGTAAAGTAAATCCCAACAACACTCCCAATAGTCTCTAAGGAAACTGTCCCCTGTCTCTGCTGTAGGTTAAAATAAATTCCAAAGACACTCCCAATAGTCTCTAGGGAAACTGTTCCCTCTTTCTGCAGTAGGGTAAAGTAAATCCCAACCATACTCCCAACAGTCTGTAAGGAAACTGTTACCTGTCTCTGCAGGAGGGTAAAGTAAATTCCAAAGACACTCCCAATAGTCTCTAGGGAAACTGTTCCCTCTTTCTGCAGTAGGGTAAAGTAAATCCCAACCACACTCCCAACAGTCTCTAAGGAAACTGTCCCCTGTCTCTGCTGTAGGTTAAACTAAATTCCAAAGACACTCCCAACAGTCGCTAGGGAAACTGTTCCCTGTCTCTGCAGTAGGGTAAAGTAAATCCCAACCATACTCCCAACAGTCTCCAAGGAAACTGTTCCCTGTCTCTGCAGTAGGGTAAAGTAAATCCCAACAACACTCCCAACAATCTCTAAGGAAACTGTTCCCTGTCTTTGCTGTAGGTTAAAGTAAATTCCAAAGACACTCCCAATAGTCTCTAGGGAAACTGTCCCCTGTCTCTGCTGTAGGTTAAAATAAATTCCAAAGACACTCCCAATAGTCTCTAGGGAAACTGTTCCCTCTCTCTGTTGTAGGGTAAAGTTAATCCCAGCCACACTACCAACAGTCTCTAAGGAAACTGTTCCCTGTCTCTGCAGTAGGGTAAAGTAAATCCCAACCATACTCCCAACAGTCTCCAAGGAAACTGTTCCCTGTCTCTGCAGTAGGGTAAAGTAAATCCCAACAACACTCCCAATAGTCTCTAGGGAAACTGTTCCCTGTCTCTGCTGTAGGTTAAAGTAAATTCCAAAGACACTCCCAATAGTCTCTAGGGAAACTGTTCCCTGTCTCTGCTGTAGGTTAAAATAAATTCCAAAGACACTCCCAATAGTCTCTAGGGAAACTGTTCCCTGTCTCTGCAGTAGGGTAAAGTAAATCCCAACAACACTCCCAACAGTCTCTAAGGAAACTGTTCCCTGTCTCTGCTGTAGGTTAAAGTAAATTCCAAAGACACTCCCAACAGTCTCTAAGGAAACTGTTCCCTGTCTCTGCTGTAGGTTAAAGTAAATTCCAAAGACACTCCCAATAGTCTCTAAGGAAACTGTTCCCTGTGTCTGCAGTAGGGTAAAGTAAATCCCAACAACACTCCCAACAGTCTCTAAGGAAACTGTTCCCTGTCTCTGCTGTAGGTTGAAGTAAATTCCAAAGACGCTCCCAACAGTCTCTAGGGAAACTGTTCCCTGTCTCTGCTGTAGGTTAAAATAAATTCCAAAGACACTCCCAATAGTCTCTAGGGAAGCTGTCCCCTGTCTCTGCAGTAGGGTAAAATAAATTCCAAAGACACTCCCAACAGTTTCTAGGCAAACTGTTCCCTGTCTCTGCAGTAGGGTAAAGTAAATCCCAACCATTCTCCCAACAGTTTCTAGGCAAACTGTTCCCTGTCTCTGCAGTAGGGTAAAGTAAATCCCAACCATTCTCCCAATAGTCTCTAGGGAAACTGTTCCCTGTCTCTGCAGTAGGGTAAAGTAAATCCCAACAACACTTCCAACAGTCTCTAGGGAAACTGTTCCCTGTCTCTGCTGTAGGTTAAAGTAAATTCCAAAGACACTCCCAACAGTCTCTAGGGAAACTGTTCCCTGTCTCTGCAATGGGGTACAATAGATCGCAACCACACTCTGAGTAGCCTCTATGGGCACCGTTTCCTGTCTCTGTAGTAGAGTTAAGTACATCTAAACAAACCCCCAAGAGTGTCTATGGAAACTGCAGGGTACAGTAGATCCCAGTCGCACTACGAACACTCTCTAAGGAAACTGTTGTCAATAAAAGATCTTTAGATGTGTAACCTAACAGCAAATTAAACAGTTATTATTAGCCTACCTATCCATCCGACGGCCCCAGCTCAGAAAAAAGGGGAGATTCTTATGTGTTTCATATACAGGAAGTTATACGATTATGACATAAATTTTCTAACTAGGTAGGAGAAATCTACATAACACTGGAAACTAATTTCTATTTATTTATTTGATTGGTGTTTTACGCCGTACTCAAGAATATTTCACTTATTCGACGGCCTTTATATTTTTACTTATATTTCACTACTATTATGGTGAGAGGAAACCGCACACACCCCGGGGGAAACCCACGACCATCCGCAGGTTGCTGGTAGACCTTCCCACTTACGGCCGAAGAGGAAGCCTGCATGAGCTGGACTTGAACTCACAGCGACAGCATTGGTGAAAGGCTCCTGGGTCATTAGGCTGCGCTAGCGCGCTAACCGACTGAGCCACGGCGACCCCACAACTAACTTCTGAATTGATTATACCTAAAATTAAACCCTACTTTTATGACATCAATGTTAGCAGAGTAACATTCTCTGCTGATGTTGTTATATATATGTTTTTGCCAACCGTTTTTAGTTTGCTTATATGTATGGGCTAGTAAAGAAATTTACAGAGGTAGGGTGTGTGGGTGTGAGTGAGTATGTGTGTGGGTGTGTGGGTGTGGGGGGGGGGGGGGGGCGGGCGTAATCCGCTTAGTGGTCATATTTCTGGAAAATATATTTGTATGAACTGAAATGAATAAAGAAAAAGTTATTTATTTCACTGGTGTTTTACGCCATACTCAAGAATATTTCACTTTCACCACGACGGGATCAGGAAAACATTTAGGCTGTTCACCATGTTTTTTTCATCAAACATTTTTATTTGTATGTTTGGATAATAATCAAATTAACATACTTCATAAATATAAAACATGGCTGTCTGGATAATAATCAAAACACAATAATTTTGTGCAAGGGCTTTGCATGACGTACACTAGAATGTGGACATGTGCATTTCGGAATTTATATACAAACTTCTCAATTGATTTTAATATATCTGAAACCACGACTAAAACTTGCATCAACGTAATGGTGCTGTTTATAATCATATAATACAGACCATCAGCATATCTGTACCTTATATACATGTATAGTACATATAGATGTATTAACATGTCTCCATTTTGTTACAGATGCATTTCGTTGGATGACTTTCATATCTCTGGTGACAGATGTGAAATTAAAACTGAGAAATATTTTCTCAACAAGAGTGAGATAATGGGCATTGGCTTAGGCGTGGGAGGAGCCGTTCTATTCATTGGCCTTATTATCGTCGTTGCTCTTTGTTGTAAGCTGCGTAAAATGAGCCGAAAGGATAAGTACAACGAGTAAGTGAAGAGTGAATGTCATGACAACAATAATGGATCTCTTTTATCATGCCACTTTATGTTAACCTATCAAACACGGCGCATGCGTCCAACTGAACGATATCTGAAGCAAATGATGTCAAATGATGAAAGTTTCCACGCTTGAATAACAAGCCAAACATTATTCGCTATGCTGTCCATCAGCCCTGTGGCGAAAGAGTTCGTAGGTTTGAATCCAGCTCTCGCTGGTTTGGCTTTGGCTTTAAGCAAGGTCACCTTTACTCAGAATCTTTTGGCTTCCTCCACCCATAAACCTGACCGTCATTACATAACTGAAAAAATCTGGAGCCCGGAATATATCAATATATCAACCAATTAAAGGCAAAGAAAACCTTAAAATGAAGTATATATCACATGAAAGACCATTAAAAACTGCCCAAGAAATTAGTTGGATTTTTTTTTTTTTACATTTTATTCAACCTGGTAGAATGCATTTGAACATTTTATTCTATGGTGACCTTTTCTTACCACAATCTGACCGGTGATATCACATAAGGTTTTTGCTACTTAACCCACATAAGGTTGCTATATTTCATCATTCAAAATGCATATACATATACATCTATAAATACTTTCGCCGATTTGACCGTGAAACGAATTATTTAAGGCAAACAGTATGGACGTGACGTTATTGATACCTTCTGGGTCAATACAGCCCACCTCAGAATATAATTCTCTTAGACTATTTTACCCGGTTACAGAAATCGCAAAAAAAATATAAATAAATAAAGCCAACTGTTTCCCTGGGCAGTTTATAATGGCTTTTCATCTAATATATACTTTATTTTATAGATGTCTTTACATCTTTACATCAAACAATAATTTTTTCCGCTGAAAGTGTAAATTTTCAACAATTTTACATAGACATTGGTGTACAGCCACTTGTAACGTTCCAATCTTAGTTCAGTCTCCGTCAACAGGCAGACAGAAGGCAAACGAGTGTCTTACTAGGGGTACACCTCTGGTGCTTCTGGCCTATCAGTCGATGTACTCACCACAGGCAAACGACTAAGAAACTGAAGGGAAACAGCTGAGGCAGTAGAGGAAAAACCACTGGTCTGGTAGTAGACAGATTAGTGACAATCCATTTTCGCAGACTAGCAGTACACCACTCGTAGACTAGTAGTACACCACTCGCAATATAATAGCAACAAACATTGATTAATCACACCCAGCCAGCAGACCATGTGGTGGCAACCCACTGACAGTCAGGTGGAAGCCCACTGTCAGACTAGACTAGTGTTTTCGGGATAGGTTGAGACATCTGAAACTGTTTTTAATGTGTACAATTTTTCAAGGAACTTTTGGGCGGAATTGGTTCTTGCGACCAACGACTTGGTTGGTAGTTAGAAAGTGCTATAGGAATGTCGATCTTTACGCATGGCTTGATTTAGCAATATAGCAATTTTTTATATTATACATATCTTTGTCCTTGTAAGGCCTAGGTTAGGTTATTTAATGGACTTATCGGAAGACAAGCAGAAAAGAGGATTCATGGGTTCGAATTCCGACGTCGAGCTTCATCGGATGTATGGTGAATACGTGGTATCAGACAAAGGTGATGAAAACTCCCGAGAGCACCAGGCCATCTGTAATCAGGTAAATCTGTTAATATGCTTAAAAATATACCAAATTCTGTAACCTGAATTATTTAGGTGAGGGGTAGACACATACCTAAATGGTCACATCCAGTTCTCTTTTTTCTGACGTGCTTGGTAAATATGTAAATTGAATTTTAATCAGGAATTCTTACAAGGTGTGCCTTGTTGGAGTAACCGGAATCACGATGTGCCATCACTCGTACCTCACGGTCACATGGTTAAAAAGTTAAACAGGGTTCGGGTGACGTAAGCCAAAAAGCTACACCCTCATGTTATAGACATAACTCGTTTCTGATTGGTTACGACATGGTGGCTCGGCTGTCTCATTGGTAATATTTGAGGTTGCGCAAACTTCTTGTGTTATATTTTATCGACACACTTGTGCTAGTGTTGTGTTTTCTTTTAAGTTATACATTATATCGCCTGACAAGGCCAGCACATGTTTGTAGCTACCGTGAAATCTGGTTACATGGGGTGCAAATTCTTGCCCGCTAACCACCTCGACCAAGGAGGCCCTCGACACAAGTTTTACACCTTGGTGTGGTGACTGTTGTCATGTAACAATGCATTGTATGTTTATAGTTGTACATTTCCTAGCCCGGCTTGGTAGCGTGACGTGTTCATTTCAGTCGCAGCCGAGTAGTCTAAATATAGAACATCGTGTAAATTTCTAGCCAGTTAGTTTCGACTGAGCCCTGCTTCGGTGTAATTTGGATTAGCCAAACTAGGACTAACGGATGATTGCTGTCGGACATTCTGCTATTTGTGAACTGTGACTATCTTGTATGCTTGCTGGAGGTTTTGTGGTCTCGATACCAGAAGAGTATCAACCTCCCTTCGTAAGACGAGTCGGAGGATTCAATCTTGTTGTGGTTGCGGGGAGATCAAGAAACTCCCAGTAAAGTTACTGCCAGTAAAGAAAAACCGGACGTCCAGAAACAGGATTGGAATATTTCATTGCCTAGTGGACAACGACAGAAAGCGTAACTCAGATCTAAAGTATTTAAACATACTAGTAAGCTCCCGCCATTTATTGTAACATTTAGTACATATATATCCTGTGCATCGCTATTTGTAGTTTATTTAAATCATTGTTTTCGTTTTTGATTTATTTAATTGTTAAACAAATAATTTGTGTGTGTGAGAATGTTACTCTGTTTGACCCAGGTTAGGCTCGTTATCGGTAATTGATTTTGGCTTATTATACCGATACCCTAACACTGTACACCAGACAAGCTGGATTTATCTCACTGTTGGTTAAGACTAATGGTGTATACATTCTCATCGTGTGCATGCAGCGATTAAATATTTATAAAAAGCAGAGCAGTTGTGTGAATGCTTACACTCCACTTTTATTTATTTTATTTAATTGGTGTTTCACGCCGTACTCAATAATATTTCACTAATACGACGGCGACCAGCATTATGGTGGAAGGAAATCGGACAAAACCCGGGGAAACCCAAGACCATCCGCAGATTGCTGGCAGACCTTCCCACATGAGGCAGAAGAGGAAGCCAGCATGAGTTGGACTTGGTCATTACGCTGACTCCTGGTCATTACGCTGACTCCTGAGTCATTACGCTGACTCCTGGGTCATTACGATGTGCTAGCGCGCTAACCAACTGAGCCACGGAGACCCACCCCGCTGGCATGGTTTAGATCATGGTTTAGATCATTGGCTAGGGGAAAATGTCCTAGGAGCTCTAAGTACATCTAGCGCTTTCACGTCAAAGCAATATATCAAAGGGTTCCACATATGACGTCGACCGCTTCGGTTGCCTAATGGCTAGAGCGTTCGCCCGAGGATCAAACCCAGGTCAGGTCATAAAAAGGACTTTAAAAATTATACTTGCTGCCTCAGCACTGAGAGGTGTCAGACTAATGTTGCCTTGCTACAAGAAGACACATGCAGTAGACCTGTATGTACACAAACTTAATGACTTCCCGTCGTCATATAACTAAAAAATTGTTTAAATTGTACGACGTTAAACCCCAAGCATACGTATATGACGAGTTCATTCAATGTTTTTACACCGAGGAAAGTAGTGTGTCAGTGATTTTCCACCAAACTTTCTCACCGTAAATTTCTGAAATTTTACAATATTTTAGTTCAGTTGTAAGTAAACATACACGGAATGTCTAAAACGACCTGCGCTCTGCTCTAGTTCGACCCTGGGCGGCTGTAAACGCATTGGGTTGAATAAAATCACCACGTTACAGTTGCATTCAGAGTGCTAGTTTGGGCAATTTATATATTAGTATGGTGCACGATTTGGATACTGACTAAATGTATGCTCCTAGACCATACCTTGCGTCTCTCCGGCATATTCCAAAGTGGCAGACTGCGTCTTTTTTACACAGACTGATGCTTAGTTCTGTTGTTGTTGATTTCTGTTGAAACTATCAAATCTAGGCGTTGAAACAGACATTTGTATACCAGGCATCAACATAAATGGACGTTACAGGTCAATAAAATTAATATTTACTGACAAGAGAAAAATACTCATTTGTATAATAAAAGAAACTTTGGAGTGAAGGCGTTTGGTGTAATAGCCTTGGCACTCCAGCCTTTGTAGTAAAAACTCGCGACGTTGGTTGATAAATAAAATTAATATTTACTGACAAGAGAAAAATACTCATTTGTATAATAAAAGAAACTTTGGAGTGAAGGCGTTTGGTGTAATAGCCTTGGCACTCCAGCCTTTGTAGTAAAAACTCGCGACGTTGGTTGATAAATAAAATTAATATTTACTGACGAGAGAAAAATACTCATTTGTATAATAAAAGAAACTTTGGAGTGAAGGCGTTTGGTGTAATAGCCTTGGCACTCCAGCCTTTGTAGTAAAAACTCGCGACGTTGGTTGATGTCGTCACACAGCACACAAGGTCTAACAAATGCTGCAAGACGAAAGACATGCACAGATGTGAAATCACATAACGTTATGCATTAAGAGTTCTTTTGTATATAATACAACATTCACAAGTATCTGTTATTTTCAATCGCCTTTAATTTAATTCAGATAAAACCGTAAAGGGTACATGAAAAATTAATATAAACTAAAGGCTATCATATGGTTTTATTGAAAATGACGAGATGTAGCAAAAAATGAGAAATAAAATTCGTTTTATAATGTTCCATTGAACATTAGGTCTATTTTATGCATATTTTCCGTCAGTCGTCGGAAATATTTGGAAATATTCGGAACATAATGGGAACGCGGGACCACCTAAGTGCCCCAAATCCCCCACCCCCACCCCCACCAACGCCAACAAAAAGTGTTTGAACACTTATCATAGTTAACGTCACGACACCAGACTTTAATCTCTCGACTGACAGCTGGGGCATTAGGAAAACTGAAGTTTAATGACATTTTACGCCCCGATAAGAAGGTTGAGCAGCTTTTTCTGTGCGTTTATGAACGGTGTCAGCACACGTCATATATTATAGTAGCAGATAGCGGCAATTTTCACCGCGCCTCCTACATTAAGAGACAAAAGCAAAGTGTTTCATGTTTCCTTTTTTGGCCCCCAGGCGTATTCCTCCGATGAACTCACCACGAAAGAGACTACATTCACGAACGACAACTCTTACCAGTATGTGGATGAGAAGACGCTGATGGAAAACTTGCAGAAGCTCGATCCCTGGAGAATGTATGTGTGTCAGATTTTGTCGTAGAGAGATAAAAAGACAAATGAACCCAAGGTTTTTTTTTTACATGCTTGAGTTACATACTGATGATGTCGATCAAACGTAGAAGATTGTTCGTTTTAAAAACAGAATTTAAAATTCTGTAGAGTATTACTGGCTAGAAACTAACGAAAAACGCAGACGTTATCCTCAACGAATGTCAGGTATAGCTGGTGTTCATAGTCACTTGTTTGCTTTGTCGTTCAATTTTATGAACAGCGTCGTTAATCTAACTCTTTATTATACGGAATAAGAATACCTTTTCTTTCTCTCCAGTTTTCTCTGAGACGTCCCAAAATATATAAGCTGACGACTGATACACGGAAGTACCGCATCATAAATGGTGCGTGCATGGGCCTTTGTGAAGCATATAATATACAGTCTTGCCATGGATACATACTATTTTTCGTTGTTTTTTTTTTTGATAAAAGTACGGTGCAAATGTACAAAAATTACCATACAAGTAAGAGCATATGCATTGTGTTCACAGTATATTGACATACCAATGAAATACTTAAATTCGCTATTGTGTGCATCTCTCTATACGTAGCGTGCATTTGGGAAAGTTCGTCAGTAATTTCACACTCGGATTTCTTCCACCGAAATATGGCGGCATTTACACACCTTGCTGGAGGGACACATCCTTGTGACATGCGTGATACATGGGCATTGAAGGTGATAATCTAACGCTAGCAAACATTTAAAACATTTTTGTCAATTACGGCATACAGCGAAATTCTGCTGTAAGTGCATATATATATATATATATATATATATATATACGACACAAATGTCAAATTATTTAATTAAAAAATATTAAATTAAAAATGTGTCCATATGTATATCTTAACAGTAACCACTGTCATACATACACATATAGTTTCATACATATATGCGAAACCTCACCTGCCGTGGATAATGTATTTTATATAATGTAAACGGTATATCTATTTGGGGTAGTGTATTTGGCCACGATACAGTTCCGTGCAGCACTACATGTACAATGTGTTGTATTTCCCACTGTTGTTCTGATCATACTGTATATACTTTAGCTACTGAGGACGCCTTTAAATTCATTATGTGTGTAAAAACTGAATCTGTCCTATTAAGACTTTTTCGTGGCATATCCGGAAGGTGCTATTTAAATGACGCATTTTGTGCTATTGTCAAGAATACTATATGGTTAACGTTGGTAGCAATATTTGCTGCAGTGTCAAATACCAATCAGTGCTTTCCAAGACGACTTGTGCCTCAGAGTAAAGTCTTTTTGTCGGAATTCTCATATAGATATAATAGATTTGTTTCCTTTTTTACATATATGTAAATTTATATTCACAGTTGTTACCATGAAAAAATGGGTTTGCCTGTCGGCAACCTGGGAATGGTCGTGGGTTTCGAACACACTTCTTAATAAAATGACGTTCATATAATATTCATGGGAGTGACTTGTCTGTATTCAATTTTGTTTTCCATTTACTCTTATCAAGCGACTGAAGAACGTTGATTCATGACATGGCTAGAAAAAGTTTGAATAATTTCTGTATAACTGCATTCCATCGATTATTGATGGGAAAAGGGATTGGCCCAATTCTCTTCCTATTCATTTAATTAGCGATCAAATTATGTTGTCAGGTTGTTTCGGATGGATTCCACGCCCCAGGTGACTGTTTCTCAAAAGTTTCTTAACTTAACGACGACTTAAGGTATATTTACGACGGAATAACTTTTTACGATACATAGAATTCGGTATCCACAACCTATCTTATTAGACAAGGTCGGGAAATCTTCAATGAAAGTAGGGGGAAAACATTCAGGCATTGAGTATCTCTTTCTATTCATTTAATTTAGCGATCAAAATTATGTTGTCAGGTTGTTTCGGATGGATTTCACGACCCAGGTGACTGTTTCTCAAAAGTTTCTTAACTTAACGACGACTTAAGGTATATTTACGACGGAATAACTTTTTTACTATACATAGAATTCGGTATCCACCACCTATCTTATTAGACAAGGTCGGGAAATCTTCAATGAAAGTAGGGGGAAAACATTCAGGCATTGAGTGTCTCTTTCTGTTCATTTAATTCAGCGATCAAACATATGTTGTCAGGCTTTTTCGGATGGATTCCACGACCCAGGTGACTGTTTCTCAAAAGTTTCTTAACTTAACGACGACTTAAGGTATATTTATCACGGACTAACTTATTTTACTACACAAAGAAGTCGGTATCCACCACCTATCTTATTAGACAAGGTCGGGAAATCTTCAATTAAAGTAGGGGAAAACATTCAGGCACTGACGTACAGATAACAACTTAGGCAGTTAGGCGGGAAGCGTGTCACTGAAAAGTGCGTGACGTTAAGCGTTACGCCTATTGCAATGCCTGGGCCACATTTGTGTCACATTTACAAGTTTTTTCACGGCCATGATCGAACTTACGCCACCTCCATAGCAGACCCAAAATAGTGAAGTCGTAAATTTTATGACTTAAGACGAACATAACCAAAAGACCGTCGTTAGCTCCCTTGGAGAAACAGACAGATTGGACAGTCTGCTTGGACAGGCTTACTGACTTATTTTGTTCTGCCGGGAAAAATGCGTATTTCAGAAGATCAGGGCATTGTAAACAGGGTTGATCACTAATACTTTAAGGCTTGATGTCAAATGATTCAACAATATGTACGGCAGATTTACATAAATTTACCCAATTTACTGTGCGCACTTTGCGCCAATCCCTCCAGGTGTTACGTTTGAAGATAGATAGGGCCTGCTATTTCATCTCTTACCATGATTTGTCCCTATCCGATACATAAGTACACTTATGGCATAACATTAATACGCACACAAATGTAAATGTATTCATGATTTCTCATCATGTATCTGCTAAAGATGATATCTTATAACGTACAGGTATCTGCTAAAGATGATATAGCGTGCAACTGCCTGGTGAAAATGATATATTATAATCTACAGGTAATTGCAAATGATTCAGGCTTTAATTATGTATGGATTCTTAAAGACTGCAAACGCCCAACTGAAGAACGGATGCTCAAACACAAGTACCATATGAGGGCATCTGCTCTTGGGATTTCTCTACTGTCTGTAGTACTATCCCTGACGTACGTGGGAGAAGGTTTCCTTTAACTTGCGAATGGTCGTGAGATTACCTCGGGCTCTACCCAGTTTCCTTCCATCACAATGTGGTCGCAGTCGTATTAGTTAAACATTCTTGAGTAGGCCATTAAATACCAAATAAATAAATAAATAAATAAATAAATAAAACTGGCCTCATGAACGCCAAAGGCTACAAAGCCGTATTCTCTTCCACTACCTACCATACATGGGATATTTCTTTGTTCATCGAGTTGCTTGAATTTCTCATTAATAACATATATGTAAAACCATATATCAACAGCGTATAGAAAGGTGCAGATGGGTACAAATTGTGCCCTCCATTTACCTTACCTATACCTGTTCTCGTATGAATACGGCTATGTGCAGAAAAAGTAATCTACATGGCGTGTTTATTTGTTAAATCCTGTGCGTTCTGTGACGATTTTAATCAAAAAGTAATATCAAATTCCCCCAAGAACTGATGTGTCACGCTTGTTCCATCAAACACCTTAAGTTTCTTAAGCTTTACAATGAGTGTAAATGTGGACAGGGCATCCAGAATCTTTTCGTGTTTGTGTCTAATTCCGCTTAACCCGGGTTAGGGGCTGTAAATTCATCGTTTTGAATTAGATGGCCACGTTGGGTATATGAACAGATGTTTGAATTAGATGGCCACGTTGGGTATATGAACAGATGTTTGAATTAGATGGCCACGTTGGGTATATGAACAGATGTTTGAATTAGATGGCCACGTTGGGTATATGAACAGATGTTTGAATTAGATGGCCACGTTGGGTATATGAACAGATGTATTCAAAACGCAACTCCGATACATACTTTGATTATCAAGAACTTATAAACTCTCATGGCACATGCTTTGAATACTGATTTCACCCATCCGCATAGAACAGTCCTTGTGTAGAACAGTCCTTGTGTCTTTCCAACAACATTGAAAGCTGGTGACGGCTTCTCTTTGCATGATTCCGTGCTAGTTTCGTTCATCGTATACTTTCTTAGGTCCTAGGAGATTTGTATTATACTTCATGTGTGGCGTGTATTTAAGACTGGCTGGAAAAAAAAAACGAAAGACTATGACTGTATGACTCTCAATACAGGCTGCCAGTAATCCATCGAGAACTCCGAACAATCACTCCACCGATTATTCGATCAGTCAAATAAGTTTAGCTTGAAGTGCTTACGATTACTTAACAGACAGCCCGAGCACAGAAAATATGAAAACTAAAAAAGTCATTTATAGATTATTTTTATTTTCCCGTAGAGTAACATTTATTTACAAAATACGAAGTACATTCAGACGAGTTCAAAGTGTTCATTTTCTTTTCAAAAAAACCAAGCACAAAAATATCGTAACTATTCGACTAAAATAAATAGCATTAATTTCCATTCACGGGAAATATGCACGCTAATTATTACACGGTAGCGAGTTGACAATAATGTTGATAATATTTACTTACATATTTATATATTTATTTATTCATTGATATTTTAAGCCGTACTCAAAAATATTCACATACACGACAGCGGTCAGCATTATTGTGGGGGGGGGGGGGGGGGAACCGGGCAGATCCATGGGGAAACTCACGACCATATGCAGGTTGCTGTCAGGCCTCCGCACGTACGGCAGGAGAGGAAGCCAGCATGTGCTGCAGTGTGGATAATATTGATATTGGCTATACCAATCATGATTACACATATACAAGTACGTACAAATGACAAGTTATATGTACATCTTTATGATACACTCAATGTAATCTATGTGATAACTATGTTATGCACTGCTCAAAACAGGATCAGATATACTCATCAAACACTGAGTGAAGAATTCTGGCATAAAGCCACGTCGCCAATATTTCAACCATATCGTGGAGAAAACAAACATTGCGCTTGAGAGAATTGTTTTTGAGTTGAGCCTTCAATCAACGCATATTTAATTTCACACTGGGGGACATTTGTCATAATAAAGCCACATTTTCCACTTTTTTTCTGTTGTCGTAATAGCGTAACTCAAAAACTGGGTATTCGCCGCCAGACCACATCAGTATGCACATGATATCTATGATTTATGTCCTTTTGATTCCTTCCCATTTCAGCCACTCGCGCATTACCGTGTCACATATACACTACGTACCGACGCAATGTTGACAAGTACTTGGATTAGCCCCTCGTTAGTTTCGGCATACTGACACGGGTTGTGTTGCTTAATAGCTTACGCTGTGCAATGCTAACATTCGCGATTTATAAACGCTATCTAATGTCCAAGATTTAGTTAAAATATAAAACATTGTTTTCAGCTATGGCCTATTCGTGAAGATGAACGTATCAAAAGATTAGTACTTTATTGCATGACTCTTACACTCAACAGCTAAACGTCATCTTTGGGCTCACACCTTCCCTCAAGGACCTGTTCCATTTCATACGAACTTAAATTAGATATTTTATTTCATGCAATTTACTTATGTATACATATACAAATATATATATATATATATATATATATATATATATATATATATATATATATATATATATATATATATATATATATATATATATATATATATATATATATATATATATATATATATATCTTTAATTAGGACAATTTGTCTTGCAGTATAAGGCATGCGACATATGGTCAGGAGCATGTACGGGCGTCAACGGGCTGTTCACAAAACTGCTTTAGATCGACCCCCCCACCAACCTATGAACCCGGCTTTAGTCGGAAAGTCACTTTGTTTCGTTGCACAGCTTTCTTGAATCCTATGGAAGAAGAAAGGAAAATGAATGAAAGTGCAACAACGTACAAAATATCGGGCCAGGAAAAGATATGAGGATTCACGTGGCAAAATTCATTTATTTACTTATTTACTTATTTATGGTTACTCCGGTATCTTCCAGCCGCCGTCACATTAATGAAAACTCCTTGAGTATGGGGTTAAACGCCAATCATTCAATCAAACAATTAAAGCCTTCGTTTTAGGTTCGTATAAAGCAGCTCTTATAATGTTAAGCATAGTACAGGAGCACATATCATATAAACTACACTTACAGGTAAATCTTCCTCAGGACACGCGGATTACCATGTCCTAAATGGGAGCAGATAACCTAGGTCTGTCTATGATGCACTGAAATAAGTCAATAAACAGCTAAATACATCAATAAAAGTTAAATTAATATACAAGAAAACTCAATAAATAAAGACATTAATACACTCAGATAAACTCTGTCAAAAAAGAAACGCAACCCCAGTCCTCTGATATCAAAGATTTGTTCGAATAAAGTTATTGCTTCCAAACTAAATTTTAGCCAAATGTAATGAAATTATACACGTTTTTAATGAAGATTACCATCCAAACAACTGCCTTTTCTATCCTAAGTGTATTTTATTGCTTATGACGTCACAACGCATGGAATGACCCTGTTGACGTCGCACACAGAACCATTCACATGCAAATCATGTCAATGGCAGTTATAGTGTGGGGGTGTATAAAAGCCCATGTGCTTTCGTATTTTATTCATTCATTCGTCGACGAAAGGCAGTCGGTAAAATGCCTCGACTGAGTGCTGCCGACTGAAATATCGCCATTGGTCGTCTTCAAGCCGGAGAAAGTTTTGGTACTATTGCACGACACCTAAATGTTCACATAACAACGATATCAACAACTGTTACAACAACTTTAATTCGACCATTGATCGCCCGAGAAGTGGAAGGCCAAGAATCACGACCCCACTTCAAGATCGGTACATCCGAGTCCTTCACCTGCGTAATCGGCATGCCCTACCAACCGTGACTGCCACACAAATACCAGGTTTGAGGAGAGTGTCGGCTCAAACGATTAGGAACCGTCTGGAAGAAGCGGGTTTACGTGCCTGTAGACCAGTTGTTGGACCTGTACTACGCCCCTTACATCGACGCCTACGACTCAGGTGGTGCAACAACGTAAGGATATGGACTTTACAGAACTGGAGGCGCATCTGGTTTTCTGATGAATCCCGTTTTCTTTTGACACGTCACGACGGAAGACAGCGTGTGTATAGGAGACGTCATGAACGCTTTGCGCCCATCTGGGTCCGGCAGGTGGACAGATTTGGCGGAGGCAGTGTTATGGTTTGGGGAGCCATCTCGTACAACCAGAAATCAGACTTGGTGATCGTTCCAGGGAACCTGACAGCCCAACGTTACATCAACCACGTGTTACAGCCTCACCTTCTCCCGATTATTGACAGACAGACACAGCTTTTTCAACAGGACAACGCCAGGCCTCATACTGCATGTGCAACAATGAACTTTCTGCAGGATTCCAACGTCAATGTCTTGCCGTGGCCCTATAAATCACCAGACCTCAACCCTATTGAACACCTGTGGGATACTCTTGATCGACACGTGCGTCAACGTCAGCCACCGCCACAGACGCTTCAACAGCTCGCCGTTGCGTTACAGGAGGAGTGGAGGTCCATTCCCCAGGAGAGAATGCGGCGTCTTATCCGTTCTTGTCCAAGGAGATGCCGTGCAGTGATTGCAGCTCGTGGTGGTCATACGAGATACTGAGGAAGGCGCCCCCTGGTGAGCAACTGGTGTCTGTGAGATGACTTTTGAAAAGGCAGTTTTCAACATGACCATCTTGATTATTATTCTGCCAAATTTCTGACTTCTGTCTTCAATAAGAAAAAAGTTGTGCCGTCCTAAAACTAAATATTAAAATCTCTAAAATACAGGGGTTGCGTTTCTTTTTTGACAGAGTTTATATATTGATCAGAAAATATAATGATGGGCAAACTGACCAACATAAAGACGAAACAGCACAGACATTAATCAGGACAAAAAATATATATCAAGTAATAACACCTGTGCTCACAATACGGATTCTTTGCATAAAGAAAATAATTTTTGAAGTCCAACTGGTCAAAGGTTTTCAAACACTTCTGCTAGGTTAGATATAAAGTTTCATTCACGTAGAGAACAAGGAGAATTCTGTGTGTGGATGTTTAGTTCATGCCTTGTGTCATTTTATTTGGAATGTGGTTTTGATTTGACTGATTGGTGTTTTACGCCGTACCTCAAGAATATTTCACTTATACGACTGCCAGCATTATGGTGGGAGAAAACCGGGCACAACCCGAGGAGACCCACGACCACCCACCGGTTGCTGACAGACCTTCCCACGTACTAGATGTATTTGGAATTTAGCCACATAGTTAATAATACTCCATGCATCTGACGCCAATTAGGCGTGCAATGGTTATTCTGTCAAACCTCAAAACTGTACAAAATGATTCACGCGCTTGAAAAGATGGATAAATTTTCAGAATATATCCTATTATTTTTCTTTTTGTTAGCCTTTGTCAGAAAAATGTTCCATTGATAATACATGTTATAATACATTGTTGTTATTGCCCAGTTTTATACACATTACGTGCAAATTCCGAAAACAAGAAAACAAGTGTGGCTTGCAAATCACTTGACATCGTAAATATACTCTCCCAAAATAGAAACGCATACGTGGCTCATGTCTGTGACACCATATTCTGAGGAGAATGCCCTGGTGTCTTGACTGAATGTGCTTCGGTTACCTTTTTTTATAATTACCACCATTCTGAATTTCTCACTGTGTAACTTGGCTGAAAATTAGAAATATAAAAGTTCGTCTATGTGTTTCTGTTTGGTTTTTGTACCCTATATTCAGAAGGTGACCGTACCTTCCCAAACTCTGGCATCGTCATCAAATTCTCGGCTAGTTTTGCCTCGTCCACGAACTGATAGTCACGTGATCTATAAGAGCGGGGTACATAGATGTGCCATTCTGAGTCCTCCGACCTTGACCTCAGTGGACCTTGCGAGAAAGCCTGGAAAGAAGCAAATGACTGAACTTACTACTGATCGTCATCATTTCAAGATAAGTTCTGATATGTACCCGACTGGGCGTCACTCCTGTTGTCTATATGGTTTAAAGTTTTGATCAGGGGCTTCAGATCAGATTATGAACTAGCCTAGCAAGGTACACTATATAGATGCTGATTTTATTCATTTGACTGGAACGCTTCTGGTTCCATTTCGTCATCAGTAAAAGCTGCTTTCAGTTTGCCTCTTGAATGAATCCGTCATAATTTCTTGCTTTAATTGATTCCTCACTTCTCGTGGTTTGTGGTGAATGTTGATTTGCAAACTGGTCTGGTGAATATTTACACGGAAAATCCATTATGACTGATGTCTTGTTTTGCAATATACATTTCGACGTCGGTCGCTGTGAGTTCAAGTCCAGCTTATGGTGGCTTCCTCTCCGGCTGTAAGTGGGAAGGTCTGTCAGCAACCTGCGGATGGTCGTGGGTTTCCCCCGGGCTGTGCCCGGTTTCCACCCACCATAATGCTGGCCGCCGTCGTATAAGTGAAATATTCTTGAGTACGGCGTAAAACACCAATCAAATAAATAAATAAATAAATACATTTCGACATCTAGTTTCTATGACTGAATGAGTGAACAGCCTCCCGTCAGAAAGCACAAACATGTTCTTTACCAATGATGATGTCTCGAAAGGAGCTCTCATTGGCTCTATTGGGTTACAGCAATATATCCAACGTAGAATAGTTTTCTCCGAGCTGTTCCCAGTTTCATACACTCATTAACCTGACAGTGTAGAAGTCAACCAAGATGTTCGTTTAAAATAAAATGTTTGAAGGCCGCCGGAAAACAGTGTCTATCTGACTTCCCACACCTCAAGCCTCCTGTTAGCCAATTTTTCACAAACCTCATGATCTGCAACCACATGATCTTGAAGGTAGCATTTATATATTTATTTATTTATGTATTTGTTTATTTATTTATTTATTTATTTATTTTATTAATGTTTTATGCTGTCCTCGAGAATATTTAATTTATTTGACGGCGAGCCCTGTTGAAACCCAAGACCATACACATGGTGCTGAAGACAGGACACCAAAACACAAAACTGCAGCACACAAATGACACCAACTAATCTGCCCTCGAGAGCGCTACTTTCTTGGTATATACTTTCCTCATGTCGTTATATAAACAGTAACATAGGAATAAGCCAATGAGGTTACAGGACAGATAAATGCAGAAAAAAACGTTAATATACAGTAAAAGAAGAGAAAACGATTAGGCTTTTTCCTGAAGATATATAACATGGGAGTAGAGTTTTACAGCCATTTCTGATTTGAATCAAAATTTATAGTATGCTTTTAGGACTTATTTTTGGGTCCAAAAGCTACTTTTTTTATAATTTTTATTTTATTTTATTCAGTGTTAACTTAAGGTTAATCTGTCAATATTTCAGTTTGCAATGCCAAAAGCTAAGTCTTAGTAGGAGGTTTTAAGTTTTGATTTCTCAGAAACGGCTTTTTGGAATCGATAAAATCTATGCGTCATTCTTATATACCAGCCAAAATGAACGTTCTAGTTGAATAATCACATTGTCAATTCCCAAAACGGCATACAACACAAACCCGCAAAAGAACTAAAAAAGTGTACAGAGTACGTTATTAGGACGGAATCATGCAAATGGAAGCAGTTTTCAGTGATGTTGTAAAGGCGCAGGGTATGTTCAAAGTCAATTAAATGGTGTTCTGTACTAATATATAAGTAGTCCATAATAAAATACGTGTCTCTGTTATACATTATACAAGAGTTCATTGCAGCATCGCAATAAGGATGCCATACTACCAAGGTGCTTCACGCTTGATTTCAGCGTCATTAAGGAAGTCTTTTGAAAGTCATTTCGACTTTAGGGGAATCGTGGTAGGTGACGTCACCCCAAATCTACAGGTAATGCGCAAATGTAGTGGAAACTGTTACCATTAACGAGACGCAGCAAATGCTTCTGGTTATTCTACATTTACCAAAGTGCATTTCTCATATACTATAGCGCAACTGGTATTGACTTTTTTGCCGACATAACGAAAGACAAATAGATAACTCAGGACTTTCAACCTTTTTAGAAATTAAAAGAATTCAGCGAGCCTAGCCTAAGGTGTACGAATGCTCTTCAAATTCCATCCAGTTCGATGAATATATTTCTCGGATAAAAGTTCATAGACTTACCTTATTACTGTACGAATATGGATACGCGTAATCTTTCAGCTCCGCCCTTACTCGGCTCGGGTTCAGATACGAATAGTCCTGTAACTCTAGGTCCTGTGATCGACCAGTGTAACTACCGCTTATTTCTCTTGGTAGGAAATCTTTCAGAGAGCTGCCATCATACTGCGAACTGAAAGGAAAGGACACGAGCGGTTAAATATTACCCACATAACCCCTAGCGGTCAGCATCAATCATATATCGTAATATCACCAAAATGCGAAATCCGTGGGGAATACTTCAGCGGCTTTAGCAAAAGACCGGACATGTTCAAGAGATATTTCTCTATATTTTGCCAAGTGCTAACTTTTGCGGGGTATTTTTCTGCATGTCGTGCCCCGAAATCTGCGTGGAGATGATCTGTATCAGGTTTATATTATAATGTATCATTTATAATACTCTCTGAACGAAGTTAGGGAACAGGGCGGGTGTGGGGAGTTATGCTGCAATCTTTCAGACCCTGTCTGTCCGTCTGTTTGTCTGTACACACTATTTTGTACATTCATATCCTCCCAAGCTACTGTGCGGATTTCAATGAAACTTACTTCATTTTTTTCATAATTACCAACTATTGGGACTTTGAGTAATATTGACTTTTGGGAATTACCCTAGCGATTATTGACCTGGAGCGTACTAGACCTGGAACGTATTAGTTGACGGCTGGTATACGAATGTTTAGAGGCATGGATTCCAGGTATTCAGAATTTGTCTATGCACCTCCTCCCAAACTACTGCGCCAATTTCAATTAAACTTGTCATACATTTTGTCGATCATCTGCACCTGTGCATGATAAACTTTAATTGCAATCGGGTAATTATTTTCATGATTAGTCTTATTTTTGGATAATGTTGAGGAATGGAAGGGAGGTACATGTATTTCGGACATCCAGATTCTTGTTCAAGGATGTACTGGTAGATAGTATACTAGATCTCCACTCACTGGGATGTTTGCGAGGTCTTGTTGGATTTTCGTAGTTTACAGGTAAGGATAACCAGAATAGACAACAGAACGAGGAGACTTCCTCCACCAGTTCCGACGCCGATGGCGATTATTTTGTCTTTTTCAAGATCAAATTTCTCCACCCGGATACTGCAATCGTCCCCGCTGTAAACTGCGTCATCATTTGCTAAGCATCTGCAGACAGGAAGATAAGGACATCTTTATTTAACGAGGTAGTTTTCCCGCGTAATGACGACCCGGATTCAAGCTGGACTAAATATAGCTCTCTTGTAATACATCAGTTCTATGTAGCCAGTTTGCTAGAAAATCACCATCATAAAGACAGGGATTAACAGGAGAGGCCCTATTTACTTAAGGCGGGAACACATTGTAATGTTGTATTATTAGGAAGTGATGTTTGGTACCCAACATTCTTTTTCACTTATGGACTGCAGAGTTAACTATAGTTATGTTTTTTAGATGACCCTCCCACCCACTCTTAGACAGAGAGAGCCCAACACAGAAACCACCACGCCTCCATCTTGCCCTCAAACCCTCAGAATAAACAGGTAAGCAAATGTAACCAGATAGATGGGTCGGCTGTGAGGTGGCTTTGAAATAATTCTTTATGTAATTCTATGCAGATGATAGGAACAGTACGCTACTTACACACACGTAACTTTTCCTTCCCTTAGAGCGCATGTCCCGTGATCTCCACATCTCGCACCCCCTGTGTTACAGTCTGATTGGCAAAGAAGTTCGCCATGGGACCAGAGACAGCTGTATCCTTGGAGGCATCCAAGATCAACATTGTTGCAAGGGTCCTTTACAGTTTTGTTGATTGCTGCAACATTTTTTTACCTTTACATTTATTTACTGATCAACTAAATATTACACCGCGTGTCTTGCTACAAGGAGGTTCACTGACCTTGTACAAGGGCAGGACACACCTATAGTTCATAAAACAATATTGTATTCTATCTATTTAAATAACAATGCCAGTAATACCAATACAAACAAAGAAGATCATGGATAATCATAGCTGGCATTGTTATCCAAGAGGATAGAGAGCGCTGTTGTTCTATCAGTTACAAGATTTACTTCCCGTTGTGCCAATGACCAAAAACCTCACACCTTTCTTTTGCTGTATTTTATTCTTCATGGTTAACTTGTGATATTCTATTTTTTTCCCTTTTTAAGAGTTTCTCTTTCGTCGAAAATATCAAATGTTCAAAGCACAACAGCGATTACCTGATTCCAAATCAGCGTCGAACTTCTCTATGATGACGAACCCATTCGCAATAGGCACGCGACTCAGGTGAGGGACAGCTATCTCATTTATCTCCCTGTGTATGGTTTTTGTTATGGCGGCAACAGAATTATTTGAGCCTTGTTGAATGGCACTGGTGTCAAAGCTGACGGTGTGGTTACAGATCACGCTGCCTTTCCTGTGCAACACAAAATCAGTGCCACATATCCTTTAAAAGAAAAGACAGCAATGAATACAACCTTAGATATAAATTATTGTAATTTCGGAAGAAGGTTGGAAATCCTAAACGGCCACAGCAAGTATGTGTCATAGTGGCATTTAATTCCACTTAACCCGATGTATAGCGGTTTTGTACGCATTCATGGTTTTTAAATCAACGTTAAAATGAAGTTTTTATGAACAGTTGCAACCAAAGTACACATTTGTAGTCAACCTGGAAATTGTTCACGGCCTAAGAGTGAATGTCACCCCTAGATTATGGGCTGTCTTTCCCAACATCACTGGAAACTGTTGATTGCTTTATTTGCTATTTATACACTATTTCTTAGGGATGCCTTTGGCAACTGGTGTTTTCCGTTGTTCTGTAAATGGGTAATGGTATGATAAACTTTGAACGCCCTTTTACGGTTTACGAGTGGTATACGAATGTCGGAAATTATGCCCAGTTTCACACGGTCGCCTACATCTGCAGATTTACGTCTGGAGGTTGTCAAGAACCTATTGAACCAGTTACCTGGTTACCGTCGCATGACAAAAAATATTCTTCAGTTCGGCGTAAAATGCCAAACGCAGATAATTAAAAATAAATGAATTGGTGGTGTTTCTAATGAGTCGTTCCTTCTTATGCTAATAGCACCATAGCAGCTGATTCTGTCCTCTGTATTTCACGGACGCAAAGCTTATATGTACCTACCTTACATCATTAATCTTAACACTCTGGAATCCTGTGAGATTTTGATAGGCTATAGTCAGCTGTAAAAAAAAGAAAAAATTAGGACCACAAATAGAAGAAAACATCTACTTTTCATTTAAAGGAGATTGAAAGCTAAAGCAAATTCCCCTATGTACCATAACAGGATACTATTTTTCTTCTTATTATTTTTTGCCTGAATCTTCCCTGCTGCCATCCTGGCTCGTCGATAATATAATGAAAACGTAGAGTGAGTGAATGAGTGAGTGAGTGCTTGGGGTTTAACGTTGTACTCAACAATTTTTCAGTCTTATTACGACGAAGGAATCCTTAAGATGTATGTAATGTGCCTCCTTGTCGCAAGACGGGAAGACGTAGAGCATAGAGAGATAAACCAGAGAAGCGAAGACAGTGTGATAGTTGGCAAATGGTCACACGTAACAGGTGAAATATAACCTTTTGTTAATTTACCTCACTTACTTATTTGATTTATTTATTTGAATTAATTATTTCATTGGTGTTTTATGCTGTACTCAAAAATATTTTACTTATACGATGGTGGTGGCGAGCATTATGGTGATAGGAAAGCCACGATCATCAACAGGTTGTTGGAAGACATCTCCACGTATTGCCGGAGAAGACCCTACCAAGAGCTGGATTTGAACTCCGCATTGGTGAGAGGTTCCTGGGTCATTTTGCCGAGCTAGCACACTAACTACCTCCGGCAGGGAGGCCCCTTTACCTCCATTACGGTGTTATTCAAACAATTTGCGTAAATGCATAAATAGTAGCATATCAGACTCCCCCCTCCCCCCATAGGTAAAATAAATAATGCAGTGATGTTAATTACAAGATATTTTAGAATTACTCCACATTCTGTGTTATGATAACCTTTAACATACAAATGACTCACTCACACAACGGCAGTTCCCATATCAGTCCCAATCAGCTAGAACCTCAAATATGGCAAGTATAAATTTTTTAAAAATCTTAGGTAAAAGTAACAATTTCGTATATTTGGGATGTTTAAGACTTTGCTGTAACGATACACTTGTATGACTTGTTCTTACTACTCGTTTGAATTCAACTTTATATTCCTCTTGCTTGGCCGCGTCATATGTCTGGTTTACGGTGATAGGAACACTTAACTTGTACAACACTGAAACAAAAACATATAGATGTAAATATCTCTGTCACCTCGTACATTATTTGATCTTTTCACGATTAACTGACAAAATTAGTTTATATCAACTTTAAATGACCTTTCGACAAATGATCATCATGAACGTTTTGAAATCACTACTGTATTGTGTAATGTTCTCTCCTCCACGATAAGGGAAACCAGATGTCAGTTTGTTGTTGTCAAATGAGCCAAATACTCAGCTCACCTTTTTGAATTCCCTGCTTTTTAAAAAGAAATAAAGACACAATGCTTCTTTCTAACCTACCGGATTCGTAGAATGGGCCAGACTTATTGCCTCTTGCTAACCAACAGGCTTCCAATAGGAGACATACTCAATGTTTCTTTCTAAAATACAGGCTTCGTAAAAAGAGTCAGACTCAATGCTTCGTTCTAAGCTGCCCGTTTCGTAAAAGGAGACAGACTTGTTCCCTCTTCCTAACCAACAGGCTCCGAAAAGGAAACAGACCCAATGCTTCGCTCTAAGCTACCAGTTGCGTAAAAGGAGACAGACTTATTGCCTCTTGCTAACCCACAGGCTTCGAAAAGGAAACAGACTCAATGTTTCTTTATAAAATACAGGCTTTGTAAAAAGAGACAGACAAATGCTTCCTTCTAAGGTACCGACTTTGTAAAAAGAGACAGACTCAATGCTTCGTTCTAAGCTACCCGTTTCGTAAAAAGAGACAGACTCAATGCTTTTTCTTTAAATTTATTTTTATAACACGATAATTCTGGCTCGGCGTGTATCGGCGTGTAAAAAGGCAGGGAGATAAAGATCCAGTTTTCCCACGTTTCCACGTGTGACATACATGTACATCATATTGATGAAAGGTAAGTGGCCACCAGCCAACTTCATGCAAGGCTTCACAAAATAGCACAGCCCATTATATCCCTGTCTTCTGGTGACATGGCGATTACATGGCAAACAACCAAGGGAATGAACACTAAAATGATATATATGTCAGATGAAAGATCACTGAACAATGTCCGGGAAATAATAAATAAATAAATAAATATCAACTGGATATAAAATGGTGTGTTTATTTATTTATTTGATTGGTGTTTTGCGCCATACTCAAGAATATTTTAGTTATACGACGGCTGCCAGGGTTATGATGGAAGGAAACCGAACATCGCCTGGGGGAAACCCACGATCATCCGCCGGTTGCTCGCAGACATACGCGCGTAAGACCGGAAAGAAAGCCAGATGAACTGGACTTGAACTCACAACGACCGCATTGGTGAGTGGCTTCAGGGTTATTGTGCCCGCTGGCACGATAGCCACTGGGTCATGGAGGACGTCAGGGAGTCATAAGTGTTGCTCTCATTTACAAAGAAAAAACGTGCCACATTTAGTCTGTTGGAGGAATGATTCCTACCTTTAGCAGGTGTGTAGATGCCCTGCATAGTGGTGGTTGGTACAGGAGATAACGTTGTAACTCTGGGCGTTGATGTTGTGGAATCTGTAGTCACTGATATCGTGCTACCTGCAGTGACAGGTGCTGTGGTATCTCCACTGGCAAATGTCGTTGTATCCTCACTGGCAGATGTCGTTGTATCTCCACTGGCAGATGTCGTTGTATCTCCAGTGGTAAATGTCGTTGTATCTCTAGTGGTAGATGTCGTTGTATCTCCACTGGCAGATGTCGTTGTATCTCCACTGGCAGATGTCGTTGTATCTCCACTGGCAGATGTTGTATCTCCACTGGCAGATGTCGTTGGATCTCCAGTGGTAAATGTCGTCGTATCTCTAGTGGTAGATGTCGTTGTATCTCCACTGGCAGATGTCGTTGTATCTTCACTACCAAATGTCGTCGTAGCTCCATTGGTAGATGGTGTTGTGTCTCCACTGTAAAATGTCGTATCTCCACTGGAAGATATCGTTGTATCTCCACTGGCAGGTGTCGTATCTCTACTGCCAAATGTCAGTGTATCTGTAGTGGTAGATGCCATGGGATCCCCACTGGCAGATGGTGTTGTACCTCCACTGACAGATGGTGTTGTACCTCCACTGGCAGATGATGTTGTATCTCCACTGGCAGATGTCGTTGTGTCTCCACTGGCAAATGTCGTTGGATCTCCACTGGCAGACGTCGTATCTCCACCGGAAGATGTCGTTGTATCTCCACTGGCAGATGTATCTCCACTGGCAGATGTCGTTGTATCTCCATTGGACGATGTCGTTGTATCTCCACTGGCAGAAGTCGTTGTATCTCCACTGGAAGAAATCGCTGTATTTCCACTGGAAGATGTTGTTGTTTCTCCACTGGAAGATGTGGTTGTATCTCCAGTGGTAAATGTCATTGTATCTCCAGTGGTAGATGCAAAGGGATCTCCACTGGTAGATGTCGTTGTATCGCCACTGGAATATGTCGTTGTACCTCCACTGGCAGATGTCGTTGTGTTTCCACTGGCAGATGGTGTTGTGTCTCCACTGGCAGATGTCGTTGTGCCTCCACTGGCAGATGTCGTTGTATCTCCACTGGCAGAAGTCGTTGTATCTCCACTGGAAGAAATCGTTGTATTTCCACTGGAAGATGTTGTTGTTTCTCCACTGGAAGATGTCGTTGTATCTCCAGTGGTAAATGTCATTGTATCTCCAGTGGTAGATGCAAAGGGATCCCCACTGGTAGATGACAAGGGATCTCCACTGGCAGATGGTGTATCTCCACTGGCAGACATCGTTGTATCTCCACTGACAGATGGTGTTGTGTCTCCACTGGAAGATGTCGTTGTATCGCCACTGGAATATGTCGTTGTACCTCCACTGGCAGATGTCGTTGTGTCTCCACTGCCAGATGGTGTTGTGTCTCCACTGGAAGATGTCGTTGTATCGCCACTGGAATATGTCGTTGTACCTCCACTGGCAGATGTCGTGTCTCCACCGGCAGATGTCGTTGTATCTCCACTGGAATATGTCGTTGTATCTCCATTGGCAGATGTCGTTGTATCTCCACTGGCAAATGTCAGTGTATCTCCAGTGGTAGAAGCCATGAGATCTCCACTGGCAGAAGTCGTTGTATCTCCACTGGCAGATGTCGTTGTATCTCCACTGGAAGATGCTGTTGTCTCTCCACTAGAAGATGTCGTTGTATCTCTAATGGAAGATGTCGTTGTATCTCCACTGGCAGATGTCGTTGTATCTCTACTGGCAGATGTCGTTGTATCTTCACTGGCAGATGTTATTGTATGTCCACTGGCAGATGTCGTTGTATCTTCACTGGCAGATGTTATTGTATGTCCACTGGCAGATGTCGTTGTATCACTGCTGGCAGATGTCATGAGATCTTCACTCGCAGAGGTTGTTAGGAGAGACGTAACAGAAGTATTCATAGACGGTGTTACAGACTCTTGTGTATCACTGGGCCCCACAGAAGACTGGGTAGTAGAGGCTGTTGTAACGGACTCCGTTGTACCAGGTGACTGTGAAGTGGATGCCGCTAAAGGTAAATTTGTGAGCCCGGCTAGTAACAGCATGTATACGATAGTCTCCATTTTGACCATGACCTGAAAGAAGTTTGAAGACAAGTTTAGATGACCATATAGTGATGGAGTGTGTGATTGCTTGGCGTTTAACGTCGTGCTCAACAATTTACTCAACTCAGTCATATAACGACGAAGGAATCTGTAGAGTGCAAGTAATGTGCCTGTTTTGTTGCAGGACGGATTTCCAATGCTCTTTTATTTAGTGCTGCTTCACTGAGACGCCTTACCGAAGGCAAATGAGCGGCAGTGCAAGAGCCATTATACTGTTACGGCTCAATCAGTCGTTGCTGATTATCCGCTTCATGCTGAACGTCAAGACAGAAAGTTACAACGTCCTCTTATAAGGTTTTAGGTGTGGCTTTACCCGGGATTGATATAGTGATAGAAAAATCTGCAGTGAAAATGAGACAAAAGTAGAACAATGCAGACATACTTGTAATCTATTAAAGAAGTTGCTTCGTCAATACAGAAGGGGGATAACTATGACAAGCTCTCATTAGAGGTATCAGGTTTCTCTCCAGCTCTCAGGACCAGCAGGTCGGGGAGTCGAATCCAGCTTTTGCTGGTTCAGTCGTGATTTTATTGCATTAAATTTTTTTATCAGATACCACGTGAAGGACACAGATTTATTCACAATAGACTAGATCCCATATGCGCGTCCTGAGCGAGTAAGCTATGAATAAAGCGATAAACACAAAACAAATAGACAAGTATATATAGCTATCCTCTGACAAATCATTACCTGGTATATAAAGAGACATTATCTTCACATAACAGTATGTAGTATCATGACGGAAACCAGACAAATCTTCTTGAAATGTGATATTAATATCTATAAATGTTAGGCTAGCTTTAAGGGAATCATTCTCTGTAACGAAACTTCAATTCCGATGAGAAACGAACCTGGTGAACAGAGCACAAGCTACAAACTAAGACTTTTATGTAGACCAACCTCTATCATTTTAGGAGTACATATCTGCCACTTGGCAACTAAAACAATCTATCGAAGCTGTGCAGGTGACAATATGGCTATGAACCCAATCACGTGACCTATCATCCCACCGAGTAAAAGTGGACGACGAAATCAAGTGGCGAAGCATGTGTCAGTGAACACATCTGTGTGGTCAATAGTAGCCGATGTAGATCAAATGAAACCTAACAAATAGTTAGCAAAGTCGCAGCTATAATGACCAATGGACGCTAAGAGGATTTCAAATTATGCACGATTTACACGTGATCACATGAAATTAATGACATACTACAACTAAAATATGATAAAATATGAAGATCGGGGCTTCCATGGCCGAGTTCATCTCATGCTGGTTTTCTCTACCGTCGTGGATTGAAAAATCTACCAGCAGTAACCTACGGATGGTCGTGGGATTCCACGGAACACTGTTTAACGCGGTTTAACACCACTATAATGCTGGCCGCCTTCGTACATATGGGAAATATTCCTGACTACGGCTTAAAATAAAATTGCGGTCGATTTAGGCCTGAGTAATTGTTTGCAGTGACACCTAAACTGACCAATCCACTCTTGCAGGACTCCTGGTTGTCCACGATAGTCACGTGCACGAAATCAATGACACACTATAACAAATATATATATATATACTGTTCACCAAGATCGGGGGCATCCGCGGCCGAGCCGTAGGGTGCTATACAATACTCCATGGGCCTCTCACTAGTGTGATAACTCAACTTGAAGCTCATGGTAAATTCCTCTACAGTTGTATGTGGGAGTGTTTGCCAGCAACCTGCGGATGGCTGTGAGTTTCTCTCGGGCTCTTTCATGATTCCTCCAACCATAGTGATGGCGTATAAGTTAAATATTCTTGAGTATGACGTAAAACACCAATCAAATCGTTTTCGTTGATTCAGTGTACATTGCTGTAGCCAGTACGATTAGAATTAGTCAGAATTATGCTGATTGTACCGAGTAGCAAATGTATTTCGTGCGTGGACAAAGCACTCCGACCGGGTAATGCCTTTAGAATCTCCAAAATCCCGACGATATCGTAGGATTGATATCGTAGGATTGATATCGTAGGATTGATATCGTAGGATCGATATCGTAGGATTGAGATTCACTAAGATCACATATTATACCTGAAGGTCACGACATACTGGGTTTGCGACCATGGTACGACTTACCAGCGACCGAAAAATGTTGGAATCGAGGGGAAAATCGCAGAAAGAGTACAGGTCGTAGGTGATCACCAGAGAAAAATCAGTCGTGGCAAGGTTGAGAGTCATGCTTAAAACGTCTAAGTCCATGTGACACTGGGTTTGACAACTGAAAAATGTTGGAATCGAGGGGAAAATCGCAGAAAGAGTACAGGTCGTAGGTGATCACCAGAGAAAAATCAGTCGTGGCAAGGTTGAGAGTCATGCTTAAAACGTCGAAGTCCATGTGACACTGGGTTTGACAACTGAAAAATGTTGGAATCGAGGGGAAAATTGCAGAAAGAGTACAGGTCGTAGGTGATCACCAGAGAAAAATCAGTCGTGGCAAGGTTGAGAGTCATGCTTAAAACGTCTAAGTCCATGTGACACTGGGTTTGGCGACTGAAAAATGTTGGAATCGAGGGGAAAATTGCAGAAAGAGTACAGGTCGTAGGTGATCACCAGAGAAAAATCAGTCGTGGCAAGGTTGAGAGTCATGCTTAAAACGTCGAAGTCCATGTGACACTGGGTTTGACAACTGAAAAATGTTGGAATCGAGGGGAAAATTGCAGAAAGAGTACAGGTCGTAGGTGATCACCAGAGAAAAATCAGTCGAGGCAAGGTTGAGAGTCATGCTTAAAACGTCTAAGTCCATGTGACACTGGGTTTGGCGACTGAAAAATGTTGGAATTGCAAGCAAATCGTAGAACAAGGGCGCGGCTGGTCGTTGGAGTCGAGTTTGATCACCATCACCTCCAGCAACAAGGTCGAAGATCATATTCTGAACGCTTGATCGGCGACATTACATCGTAAATTTCTATGAATAAGATACTCATGACCAGGTAAACGAAATTGTAGTTTCGGTAAAAATTCTGACAAAGAGAGGGAAAGACATACACGAAGAGACAAAGGAACGCCGGTAAAAGCATAGCCTTGCTGGCGAAAGTAACAAATAAATCAATAAATATTCCAAGAATCAAAAGAGACAATTATATATGTAACAAAATAGTTGAGTACTTTAAAATCGTATTGACAAAGTAACGGAGATGGAAATTGATTTCAAATGCAAATGGAGTAGCAATTACATATTATTCAAATGGAAAACAAATGTATAAGAGCACGAGTGGAGACGAGGGTAAACGTATGGTTGTTTGTTTAAATGTTTGTGTTTTGATTTATATAAACGCACCCTGGAATCGATCCCCAATTCTCCTGCTGGTAATTTAGAAAATGAACGTTCAAACGGCGAGACCGCTATAGCGCTGTCTGTTGTATTTATTTATTTATTTACTTACTTACTGTTTTATTTATTTATTTATTTATTTGGTGTTTTACGCCGTACTCAAGAGTATTTAACTTATACGACGGCGGCCAGCATTGTGGTGGAAGGGAAATCGGGCAGAGCCCGGGGAAACCCACGACCAACCGCAAGCTATTGGCAGACCTTCCCACTTACGCCCGGAGAGGAAGCCAACATGAGTTGGTTGTATCTATGCAAACATGTAAAATGACAATTTATTCAGGAACCAATGAGACAGCGAGTTGTTACCCGTATAGGAACGATCCGTTTGGCTGTAGTGGAAAACCACAGCGGTTGTGTCAGGCAGTGACCGTACTCAACATACCGAAAGTCTGACACTGCATGCTATATTTATTTGGTAAACACGTGAATGGTATCTTCAAATGATAGGTGATGATACTGATAAATATGTAATTTTCCTCCACATGATAAAAAAACTGATATATATTTCATCGATGAGTGATGACAAGCAAATTGATGGAGATACTAACTCCCTGGTTTAAAGAAGAACAGAATGGCTGACGACCAGGTGGAAGGTCAAGCAGACAGACTGATCAAGGCTGGTTGTTAGTCTAAGAGACAGAGGCCGGTTTCATGAAGCTTGCTTAGTGTTAAATTGCCCTTAGCTAAGTGCACTTTATATCTCTACAACATACGTGTCATGGCAGTTAAGGGCTCACTTAGCTAAGTGAGCTTCATGAAACCGGTCCCATGACAAACTAATTATAAAGTGAGTGAGTGCCTCATTACTGAATAAATGACTTGCTAATCAACTAACTGACGAACTTTGTTACTTCTTAGCTATGTGATAGATTGTCTTTTCTTCCCAGGTAAAAAGACTGACTGACTGACTGACTAAATTAGTTGGTGTCTTTGTTACTGACTGACCGACTTCCTGTACTTGCTGAGTAACTGACTAACTCTGTGACTATCTGTTTGCCACGATTGACTGACTGAATAAAAGACTGACTACCGTTATTTTTCTTTGTTTCAAAATGACTGACAGACTGACAGATTGAAATGGTGCACATGTAAAACAACGCCATACATATTTTGGCTAAACATTTAGCACGCCAGCGCGACACAATGACCAAGGAGCCTCTCACCACTGCGGTCGCTGTGAGTTCAACTGCCGCTCATGCACCATGGTAACGTGCTACTGCAGGACAAATTCCACATTCGTAGGTTTCCCCCGGGCTGTACACGGTTTCCTCCTACCATAATGCTGGCCGGCGTCGTATAAGTAAAATATTATTGAGTACGGCGTAGAAATAAAAAAATATATTTGGTGTTTTACCCCGTACTCAAGAATATTTCACTTATACGACTGCGGCCAACATTATGGTGGGAGGAAACACACGACCATCCGCAGGTTCCTGCAGATCACAAACTTACGTATGTATTGACCGATTAAGGGCCAAATTAGCAGACTGACTGGGTTGGCATCGGGTTCTGCCCGTTTTTCACACATAATAATTCTGGCCGTCGACGTGCATGTAACACAAACACAAATGAAATAAATAAATAAATCAGTAAATGAGTTGCCAACCCACCACAGCAACGTAGAAATATACATTAATTTCGTTGATGCAGGTCTATTTTCGCCACACTTCACAAGACAATTTTCGCCAATTTTCCCGTAAATAGAAAGCGGTAATTGTAATCCATCACAATTTATGAAAAATATTGACATAAGAGTGGACTTAAGGAGTTTCATGATTTTATGCCTCAGCATTCCCTGTTCCCACATTCGTTATTCTTCTGACAATGAATGTGTTGCCTATTCCCACATTCGTTATACTTCTGACAACGAATGTGTTGCCTGTTCCCACATTCGATATACTTGTGACAATGAATATGTTGCCTGTTCCCACATTCGTTATACTTGTGACAATGAATGTGTTTCCTGTTCCCACATTCGTTATACTTCTGACAACGAATGTGTTGCCTGGAATAAATCCACATCAACATTTCGAACCTTCACAAAAAACTCACAACACAGATTAAAATCAGCTTTCTTACTGAATCAGGTAGATTAGTGGGGCTGGGGTGGGTGTGGTGAGATATCCTAACAGCTATGTAAATGACTTTTCCCGTGGCCTGACATGCACCATGTACAACTGCAGAACAAGCACAATCTCTTTGCTCTCTATAGGCTATGACCAAAACTCACGATGCGTTGGTTTGTTTGACTAACGACAGAGTCAGCCTTGATCAGACAATACATGGCATTAGACAAGGGCGGGGGGGGGGGGGGGGCTGGGTGGCATGCGGGGGCTATAGCCCCCCTCCCAGATTTTGTCTAGACTTTGTGGAGATCTAGAGGAAATATTTATCCCGTGAATAAACAGAACTTTAGCACAGGTTGAGACAAACCCAAATTTTTAATTTTAATCTGCGCTACTCCTTACGCAATTCAGTCCTTTTCCGACTTTTTTTTATATTGTTTAGTTTTCAAGCTCTCTGGCAGAATCGTTCATCGCCTGCGTGCGCCTGCTTTGCTCTTGTGGTACACAGCGTAAGTATGCACTGGTTGCAAGTAGTGAGTTATGCACTTTTGTTCAAGACTTATTGTGTACTTAGAATCAAGATGGCGACGCTAATATCGTTTTCGTTAATGTAATAAATGAGAACCGATCTTCAGCTGTAATAGCAGACGGCACGACTAAATTACATAGCAAGTATAGGACCTGTAGCAAAAACGAAAATGCGCAGACCGCCCCCCCCCCCCCCTTTATTGATTGGAACATACTGCTTTAACATTTCTCAAAAAAAGTTGTTAGGACAAGGAATTAAACACTTACTAATTTAATTTACAAACGACAATTTTCGTGTTACATGGAGGTGATGAAGTCTTTCCGTAGTATAAAGAAGTATATAATAATAGCAAGCGAAGTGTCCAAATAACGAATTTTTTTTCTGTTTGCCATCAGCAGCAACTTCAGAGCTGACGCTAGGCGATACATGATTCAATATTTCAGTTTTATTTAAACAATTTTTAAGACTGATACAGAATCTACAATTCCAATGTAAATTAAGGTTATTTTGTTTAAACAGAGCAAAGGATTTTTACAATCCCAACCCCGCCCTTAAGTCCTTTGTACCAGTTGTTCGTCACTTGAGATGACAACGTCCGCGACCCCTGTGACCTCTGTAAGTAACATCGTGATATCGGATATAATCACATAGGAGGGGTGGTGAAAAGCAGACGCTAATAGTATCAAGCGAGTGCATTGTCTACGCCTCACTGTGGCTTTGTTGATATTCAGCCTATATATCAGATAAAACCATATCGGAAGACACCATTTTTGGAGGGAAAAAATGTGATAAAATTTCAATGCTCTAAGAAACCCTCCAAAAACATTCCTGCGATCGACAGAGCTTTCAGAATCACGTAATTCAGAATGAGCAATTTATAATAACGGACAAAGTTTTAGGTCATTGTTTTGGCATATGAGAGTAGAGGAGACATGATAAATTGTCTCCCTACAGATTACAGTGGTATTTATAAGCCTAACATCACATTGTCTTCCTAAAAGCCGCAAATGTTAAAGTGGTAACAAATGCTGTACTGATACAAAGTGTTAAAAACTGTAAAGTATAATTGCCAACAAATTAAAATGTAACATTACGTAATTGTTGTCTGCAGGTTCAAGCACAATGTATTTATTTGGTGTTTTAGGCAATACTCAAGAATATTTCATATGACGGCGACCAGAATTATGGTGGGAGGAAGCAGGACAGAACTCGGGGGAAAACCCACGACCGTCCGCAGCAAAAACAGTGTAAGATTATAAGACATTTGGCTTTCATACAGCGCAGCACAACATCTAAGAGCGATACTTCTACACAAAATAGGCCTAGTGTTAACTTACACTTTCTAACCTAACAGTATAAAACCTTTCCTTCCTCCGTCACTGCCAAAATCTTGAATTTAACATTACTGAAATGATTTAAATATTTCCGTTTAAGAGACTGGCACTATTTTACATTCAATCAGTTAAGTATAATTTATTTTTCCCGTAAATCGCACAGTATTATAGGGTTTTCATATGTTCGTGAGTGTTCTTGTTTGGAACACTGTAAAGGTCAACAAGCTCAATCCGTTTTTGTACAGTTGTATTATTTTAAAAGACCCTGTTTAAGGGTTTACTTTATAAGCACTTTTATTTCAACAGCCTAGATTCGCGTGCTACACTTTATTAAAATATTTGACCGATATTGTGCAAATGGCTATAATTTTAAATGAACAAACTGGACAAAATTCAGCCAAAAAAAACAGTTATCGAACTGCAACAATCGACGCTCATCGCAAAGAACTGTATCAGAACGCTGAATGTGCCTCCGTGAAAATGGAAAATTAGCTCAGTTCACTATTTAGCTTTAATCTGAACGTTATTTCTGCCAGAACTAAAATGAAAGAAAAAAATAAGTGTTCCGCTAACGACAAACGTCAGATATTATCACATGGTGACATATTGATAACCTTTATATTTGTGCTTATTGTGAATGGCTTACACGAGTATTCGCTCGTAACCGATTTGATATGAAGATAAAACCTTTAGATTCAAACTTCATGGATGTAGATTTGTTCAGTGCGAATGTTGATGAGCACAAGCACACTTAGACCATTAAATTCAATAATAAATGCAGGTAGGTTTACTTTTCCCGTTTCATTGTTTGTTGTTGTTGTTCTTGTTTAAACCAATCTGTTAAAATTGGAGTGAGTGCTTGGGGTTTAACGTAGTACTTAGCAATTTTTCAGTCACATGACGACGAACTAAAAATTGGAAGCAAATCTTAGAAGGACGTTAATGAAACGACAGTAAAAAAAATGAAACAATGAATGTAAAGATGTATAACACAAAAGACGTAAAGTGACCTAGATGACAATGGGTGGCCGGCGACCCGACCCGGCTACAGGTTAACGTTTGTTGAGCACCACGTCTCCCACTAGCATAGTGTGCGTATCTGTACATCACACGTACGTAGGGAAGCTCTGAAGTTGACTAAATGTCGGTGGTTTACCCTTCGCCTCATAAGACTCATAGTATGAAAGAAATGTTCCTGAGTATGGCGTTAAAAAAACAAACAAATGAATAAATAAATAAATAAATAAATAAATAAATGGATAAATAAATAAGATAGACTGGTCAATCTTACCTTTCAGGCTATAAATTCCGGAAAAAGAGAACAACTGATCTGGTTTTTGTTGAAGTCCCTTTCACAATAAATGTACCCACATGAATATGTACAGACACATGTTTTGGATTATGAACCGGATTTCGCGATGTCACGGTAATCACGAGAATGTAGATCGGACACAACGAAATATCATGTCACAAGAATATGTTAGAGTAGTTATATGTTTACTCTAACCCCGCCCGTTTGAGTTGCAGGCTAAACTTTCGTTTGTATGACGTTAGGCTAATCCTAACTGAGGGTGGCTCTCAGTCAGGTCCGCAAGTTTGAAATCTGATACGTTTAAGTTACTCATTTGTATTCTAGTTGTTCTACAGATTGAGATGCTATGATAGCAGGCCGGTATCTATTCCAGTCTGCCATATCTGACCCACTAATAGTCACGTGATTTCTTACTTGTCGAAAGAGGGAGCCCTCCATGGCCTGATGGGAAGCGTGCTAGAGCAGCACAATGATCCAGAAGCCTCTCATCCATACGATCGCTGTGAGTTCAAGTCCAGCTCATGCTGGCTTCCTCTCTAGGTGTAGGTCTGCCAGCACCCTGCGCTTGGTCGTGAGTTTCCCTCTGGCTCTGCTCTGTTTCCTTTCTTCATAACGCTGACCGCCGTTGTATAAGTGCAATACAGTACGGCGTAAAACTCAAATCAAATCAAATACGTAAATAAATATTTGTCGAAACGGGACCAGTCCCAGTATTTGTTAATAAAAATATTTCTGCTGAAACTATTTTTCATATTCATCAAAGGACTGGTATGGTAAAGCACGGAATCGATCCCAGAAACAAGAAACGAAACTGACTATAGCCGTGAGTGACATCTGTTGACACACTCTTAAGGCCACTTCTTAAGGCCACTTCTTTTTTCAGTTCTGCTTAACTCCTCTTTTCCAACTCACGCTGGCTTCCTTTCTGGTCGTTCGTGGGAAGGTTTGTCAGCAACCTGCCCATGGTCGTGGGTTTACTCCGGGTTTTGTCCGGTCTCCTTCCATCATATAAGTGAAATATTCCGGAGTACGGCGTAAAACACTGATCAAATAAATAAATAAATTACATCTTTTACGTCTAACTTAAAGACAGATATATATGAGTAGTATAACACCGGCTCCACCATAAGTGAAATATTTTTGAGGACGGCGTAAAAAAACCAATCAAAGAAATAAATTTATTTGTCAAATAGTCCGGATATTCCGGTTTCCTTCACCTGAGAACCTGGGTCCCGTCAAATACGTGAAAAATTTTTAAATATGATGTACAACACTTATAAATTAAAGTATGAAGAAAAAGAATTACAGACAGAGGCGCAAACAGAATAACGAATATGAAAAACAAACAGACACTGCAAAACGATATAAACAAAGACTGGGACGGACAAAATGACAGAGAAAACAAAGAGACAATACTCAAACAAACAACACACACAGAGAAAACAAAGAGACAATACCAAAAAAATAAAGACAAAACAAAGAGACAAAACAAAGAAACAAAACAAAAAGACAAACACATGATGGGCCTCAAAACGCGTATATTAGAGGCAAATGTAAAAAAAAAAGCAAAGGAACGATTATGACAGAGAAAATAGTCATACATTTATTCCAGAAAAAAATCTGCCTGAACTACAAATATTACCAATTTTTGTATTTATAAATAAAATTTGAAAACTTTGGAAACAGTTTTCAGCTAATAAGTATTAGTAAATTACAGCACACCATAATAAAATTATATCACTAAAATGTCCAGAACAATAAATCTGTTCACCACAGTTGAATTATTCAAGATGTACAGAGAAATGTGTGGGTTAAGTTGCAATTACCAACCGATGCACAGTACGATATACATGTATACTGATAATATCATTCACGCTTCAGATACTTGGATTTTGTTCAATATCTAATACAAAACTGGGATATAAGATTATATTGATGCCTGCTCATTTAAGTACACACACAAACAGATGGATATATATTTGCAGCATTTTCCCCGAGCTTTGTCCGGCTTCCTTCCACCATAATTCTGACCGCCGTCGTATAAGGGAAATATTCTTGAGTATGTCGTAAAACACCAATCAAATAAATAAAACACCAATCAAACAAATAAACTAAAATATTTGCAACAAATCAAACAGACTCAGCAAGAGTAATAATTCATTGACGAATCATTGACAGCTATACAAGGGACGTTATAAGAAATGTACCGGTATATCAAAATAGATCCAGTAGCAGTTCAGTGCATTTTAGGTTTTGGCAAGAAAAGGGGAAAATATCCAGGAATTTGGCACACAGTTATTTGAATAATACTCCACATATCTGAGAAGTACTGGCAATATTATACACAGTATACATTATGTACATTTTGCGCGAACGACAACATTTTCTGGACACAGAACACCTTGGGTTATATTCTGGAGTACGTTATTAAACACCAGTCAATAGAAACGCTTTTCGTTTTACATGACATAAAGTTGATAAAGTTATGGCCCACTTCTGATTGCGACTTTTGTGAGAGTTCTCCCGGGGAGAACGCGGGAGGCCCTGGTTCGCCAAAGTCGCAAATCATCCGAATCAGGTCCGTATCAGCCACCATAACACAGAGGGGTGTTGGACAAATCACGTTGCCTTCTACATGCTAACCTCATAACATAAACAGATAAATTTCGTCATACTTGATGAGATATCCCTTTTGGCTGATTTACAGGACCGGGGGGATGTCAATCATCAATGTTTGACGTGATATCCGTGACACCTACGGTATGTATCATAGAAAGCTCAAGGCCGAACACAATATATAATCTGACCAGTATACTTATACCCATCAGGCTTCTGCCGGTGTATAGACAAATCGTATATAGCAGAACACGACTTCGAATGATAAATAAAACTAAAAATCAGATTTGAAGTTATTAACCTTTAAGGTATCCCACTAATGTTCTCTTATGAACTGATAAATTTTTTGCAAGATGTTGTGCCGTAACCATAACATTATTAAGGGAAATGTAAAAAAACAAAACATGTGAATCGTGTCTTTTGTAAAAAGGTGATAAAATTAATTTCCAAGAAGCTAAAATGTCCTCATAAAGGCTGGCTAGATTTTACCATTTATTATCTCGAATCACAATATTTTTGACGGCACTCATCGAATTTGCCAATTGGCTTGTATTATACTTGCATGAAGCCATGCTGTCGTCCCGTGTCGGTTGATTTCTGATCGTCTATATTTGAAACGAGAATTTAGGCCTCTCTATGATGCACTGAAACAATACAAACAACATAAAAAGAAGCTAATTTACAAGAAATAAATCACTAAATCGCTTAAATACTATATATTTCATCAATGAGGACACAGGTGCGGATCCAGCTTATAGTGATTTTGTTACAGCCCGAAGTGTAGGAAGATTAATGAAGCAATGAAGCAACAAATAATCATTAAAAAATTATCGGGAAAACTATTGCAGGTTCATTAAAAAAATTCATTTTTTCCGTCAAAAGAGGGTAGCAAACATCGCGGCAGCAAATGTGGAAGTACAATTATTATACTGTCTATTATTCCGTTGCAATTTACCCAACAAAATGTTCTGTAGGAATAAGACTCAGCCTTAGTGTTACAAATCATTCATGTTCATATTTTATTACTTTGGCAAGTTACTGGGATGTCTCGGCATTTTAAGCAAAGGGCCCAAATCCCGGAGATACTCGAAGATTACCGAGTTTAGACCCACCTTTCCTATTGGCTGTAGCGTGCGCAAGTTCTGTTCCAATCTTGCCTCGTCCAGGCTTTGGTCATCATCGAAGCTGTGTGGACTTGGAGTGTGGACATTCCATCTCGAGTCTACTGTAGCACCATACTCACCGGAATAAAGCTATACAGAGAAATAACCATAGAATCATCATCTTATTCGGTTATCGACAACGATGGACGTAGCGAATATGTAAGGTATATTTGGAAAAGTCTTCAAACGTTTATAGACTAATATGCTTACCTCCAGGACTGAGTTCTCTGCGTGGCTTAGTTTGCGGATCGTGTTTTATTTTATTTTATCCTTTTGTTGTTGTTTGTTTGTTTTAATACCATAGACACTTCCTTGCTCGTTTGTGTCTGAACATGTTAGAAGACAAAAGAAACACACGTTAAGATTTAGTTAAATTGGTCCGTATTTATCAAACGTCTTAAGCCAAAAATTCAAACGCAGCTACAAATAGACTGTGTTGCTGTAGAAAGTTTGACATTGCATATCTACTATCTACAATTTGTCTTCTTTCTCGTTTGGAGTCTGGCTGTTTAAGAACTTGTAATTTAGGATTTGTAATGTCTTAAGTTGCTTGAAAAATACCAGTTCTCATGAGTTTTGAAATCTGCAATGATAGCCCCCAATTCGTCCCATGAACTTACAGTCGTTCCCAAACTAGTGTTCCCATACCACATTAAAGATTTTACGAATTGTTTGTTACAAACCCATATATTTTGAAGCAATTTCAGTCCTTTAGTCATTGCCTTGTTAGACTGTGAAGCAAGAAAATAGGCTCCAGTTAGACAGCATGCGCCTTCTGATCATGTGCAGAACTAACAGGAAGTTAAAATTTGGCGGAAACCAGGCTGTAAAATTACTTCAAAAACCATTTTCTTGCAAGTCATTTCTTTTTTTGAAGACATGAATTAATAAATTAAATAGTGAACTTCGAAACTAGAGCCCTTTACACTGTGTAAATCGCAAATTAGTACCGGTACTTTAAAATACTACCCGATCTAGAGCTAAAATACTTTTCTAACAACACCTTATATATTTCTGGCTATCAGTATTAAGATTTGTTTTAATTTAACATAGTAACTGCCCCTAACAGAGGGCACTGTCAGCAGAAACGTTAGGTCAGCTTTTTAGTCGTTTTGATCAGCGACATTACCAGCGCCACCTGGCGGCGTTTGGAAATGCCAGTTACACGGCAGCTTCTGTATGTACTGTTATACGTACGATATGTCTGCAATATTGGCCAGGTGGCGATAACCATTCATTCATTCCTTCACTCCACACTTTAAGACTGAATATGTGTGCGTTATAAAAAACAGTACGGGATTTTCAAGTTAGAACTCTTTTATTGCTAAAGGTAAAAAGAAGTCCTACTGAATCCTGTAAAGTGACCTGTAATAATATGTTAGGCAACTGTGTACTATTGATCATATTTAATATATAATGGACATCGGAAAAAGGTTCAGAAAACATTGTCTAAAGTACACAAACGATGGATACATTTGAAGAACTTAATAAGTGTGAAACTGACATTTTTCTAAAGGAAACACGTGCCATTTGTGCCTTTGGGAAAGGGTGATATAAGTGATCGGTAAATTAATGTGAATAAAGGTTGCCCTTTTCACAAACCACATGATACAGTAGGACTCTTTTTAACATTAACCATAAGAGACCAAACTCTAAGCTCCCCTGTTTCCCACCTTATTAATACATGCAGCATTATATCTGCCATTGATAGCCGTCCTGCCAGGATTGGTGTTTTTCCGCGCTGAGTCCCGTAACTCCAGGTCTGATACTCGGATACTGGTTAACTCCCTTGATGAGAAGTTTTCCACCTCCTCAAATCCTCTAAGGCTTAAATAAATGTCATGTATCATTTTAATGTGAATAAATTACTCGCATGTATATACAGTACTGTAAAACGCAGGGTATGGTTTCAATGAACATGAAGACAAAGTATGCCAGAAAAATGGGGGAAAATTCATTTTTGAGGTATGTTTTGTATTTCTTAATCATCACTCTGTTTAATGCATATTTTCCGCCAATGGGTCACCTCATGCTGGTTTCCTCACCGACCATACGTGGGAAGGTCTGCCAATAACCTGCCGATGATAGTGGGTTTCCCTCGGGCTCTGTCCGATTTCCTCCCACCATAACACTGCCCGCCGTCGTATAAGTGAAATATCCCTGAGTATGGCGTAAAACACCAATCAAATAAATAAGTAACTAAAGAATTACCTATCCCGCCAAAAGTAACTCGAGTCAAAGCTCGGTAGTCTATTGTTTATTTTTAACTAGGTGGCGTTTTGCAGGGAAACTGGTGGCGTATTGCTGGGAAACTGGTGGCGTAATTCTCGTATATTTTAAGAAAACTATGTTCAACTAAGTTTGAATCTTCATCGCCATTGCGTACGAAAAGGTTCTCTACTCACTTGAATCTGCGTCTGTTCTTGGACTTCCGTAGTTTGCGAATCAGGATAATGATGATAATTATTAAAACGAGGAGAACGCCTCCCCCAGCTCCGACTCCAATGGCGATTATTTTATTCTTTTCTAAACGGAATTTCTCCATCCGAATACTGCAGTCGTGTCCACTGTAAATTTCGTTTGGAGTCTCGGTGCAACTGGTGTGGAACAAGGGGAAATAGCTGCGATTATCTCAAATTGTAATGCAAATTCGATTTTTTAGCAAATCTCACATGCTCTGAGAGATTTATTTACGTTCGTTATTGTGTAAATCTAAAATAAAAGTGTGTTCTCTCCCAGAGCAAATATGTACCGTTTTGTACAAATGTGTTTGTGTAGTCCGCGATGTAAACAAGAGGTGTACCACAGATACACAATTTGTGCAAGGTACACATTAATTTCCCTGCTCAAATTTGCTGCAGTTATTGTGTTCCGGTGGTACACGTCTTGTGCATTTTGCGGTGGTAAATTTTTAAGCACAAAAATACCTAGATAGTTTCCCTTATACATACATATATACATCGCTGCGCTCGTCCCGACACAAATTCTCCCTGTAAAAATCTTAAGCCTACATTTCGATAAGCTGATATCGTGAATAAGTATAAACCCAAGATGGATATTTATTTCCCAAGGGAACTTTCCCCAAAACTTAGGCAAAACATTCTGGAACGTTCCCTTTTTCTTAGGATAAACTTTTCAGGGAAATCATATTACACGTGTCGAACAGATATATTTGCACTGGAGTTTGGGCTTTCAGCTAACAAATGTGCATGATCAATCTGAATATTAATCATATTTAAATTTTTAGTATGTTCATAAATATTATATTAATTCAGATTGAATGGATGTCTTTGGTTATAAAGAACAAATTTACAATCAAATAAATTTCATGCATCACATCCGATACGTCATTAGTTTCTGCGGTCTTCGTGAGGTGTATACGTTGTACACTTGATCATTCCTGGGCAACGGATATCAGCGGCCATACAGCATGGAGACGGTAATCTTATAAGAGAATTTTTAAATAATTCCGCCATCAGTAAGAAAACTACTCGCATACCATTGCTCTTGTTTTGGTGTGTAAAACGGAGTGAAATATCTGACTGAAAACTCACCAAAAAGCATTTATTTAAATTTACTTAAAATAGAAAGTGTCAATCCGTGCATGTGTGACTTGGAATCACGATGGACTCAGTCAAACAACAGTTTATTATTGTGTGAAGGCAAACGGTTGCAGGCACCATATTGGTATATATATATGCGTCTACGTACACTAGCGAAAACTTCGTATTATCTTGACAGCTACGACATAATAAAAGACATACAGCATAAGGCACGATGCCATTTGTAGTACCAACTTGCAGTATTCGACATGCAGTGTTCGACAAAATCCGCATGCATCATGGTCACTTGTCTCGGACATCGCGTTTTTTTCGCTCAGCTCCGTTGCTAAGACCCAGCGTTGCTAAGGCCACGTTAGTCATGACAATGCTTTTGAACAGTGGGTTGTACTCCTGTAGAGAGTAATTTGAAGACTGGCGATCCTACATTTTCTGGCAGTCAGATTAAGATAACCCTGTCTTAGCTGCTTGTTCGGACATGGTTGTAGACAACCTTTGATAGATCAGACGAGGGGAGATAACTCGTAGTGGAAAAAATTGAAGCGATTTGACTGACTGACAGTGCACGCAATTTGTAGCATGAAAAAAGACCTTTCTCTGTTTCTTTCGACTCTCTCACAGCTCGTTGAATGCGATAAAAACCAAAACGATTAAAATGTTCTGACGATTCGACTCGATTGTATACTACAAGTTGGTACGGCAAATCGCAAGTAGCGACGACAGTGTGATAGTTGTCAAATGGTCACACGTAACTTGTGAAACACGGCCTCTTGTCAGCTTACCTCAGTCAGGAGTTTATTCTAACTGTTCATGTAAATGCATAAATAGTAGCAATTAACATGACCTCTTGCACCATGGCTTTAGCAGAATTAGGTAAACAACAAATGCAGTGATGTTAATTTATTAGACGTCACTGGTCTAGAATTACTCGAAATGAGTATTGTCATCACATTTGATATACAATCACATTAAAACAATGCAAAGGGACCTGGCTTCGGAGATGCTTAGTCCACCAGCAGAATCCTGGTTTAAGCATGGATACAATATAATTAAAGACGTACAGAATAGGGAATAAAATCAGCAGCAACGACAGTGTGATTGAGAACCCCGAGCTACTTACACGCATGTCATATTCCCGTTACTGCTCAGAGTGCATGTGCCATGACTTCCGCATTTCTTACGGCCGGTTTCCGTCTCACAGTCTGACAGACAGACAAGTTTTGCATTGTCTGACGAGTTGCAGTTGAAACCAGGAAGACAGTCAAGTTCCACTACACTACACGGGTCGTCAGTAGCACGTTCGCTAGCTGAAATTATTTTAAAAATTTGTTTAATTGATTTTTTTGATTTGCGAATTAAGCCATGAACCACATTTTTTCGACTGACTGATTAACTGATTTGATTTATTTATTTATTTATTTATTTATTTGTGTTTTAGGCCATACTCGAAAATATTTCACTTACACAACGGCGGCCAGCGTGATGGTGTCAGGAAACCGAGCAGAGCCCGGGGGAAACCCACGACCATCCGCAGGCTGCTGACAGACCTTGACATGTAGGCCTGGAGATGAGAACAGCATGAGCTGGACTTGAACTCACAGCGACCGCATTGGTGAGAGGCTCCTGGGTCATTACGCCGGACTGGCACGCTTACCTCCTCCGCCACGGAGGCCACCTGATTCACTGATTCTTTAACATAAAATATTTCCCTGTTAGTGCCTAATTACATCAGGATCTGAGCGACAAGGACACGCCAAGATAACATGTTGTTGTTTTGAACTATCTCACCCACTTACCTTCCTGTAATATATTCTTGAAATTGGTTTCATTCACAGTGCAATTAGCAATAGTAACGTTTCTGAGATACGGTAATGCTTTCTTCAGCACCTCATGCTCGATGATGCGGGTGACGTCAGCCATGTTCCCATCTCTCTGAACTTCGATGGCGTCGAATTTGACCTCGTGAGGACATATCACACTTTTTCGTCTGGAAAGTCATATCGAAAACGTTTTAAATAATTAAAAATATCACTGTGTAAACATAATTGATGACAGTCGTTAAAACAAGTGTTGTGCAAAATTATTCACTTATTTTATTTACAAGTCACTGACAGATGTTTTACGCTTTACAGATTACTAGCTCATATGGCAAATGGTCAAATCTAAGTGAACCCTTTCAAAATGCAAATCTTAATGTGTCAACTTGGCTATGTTAAATTTGTAACCATTTGGATGCCTTTCCTCTTCCACCAGTGCCAAAATTTGTCATTCAATATTCCTAATGTTATACATGTAGAACAGAAACTTAGGTTTTTTGAAAATACCATTCCAATAGACTGTTTAAATCTTAAAGAAAAAAAGGTCGAGAGCTGGATTTGAACCTGTTACTTCTTAAACAATGAGATAGTGACATCCAGTACAAGACTATCAATTGTTCTGCACTGGATCAATTTTTAAAAACTTCTCAGCTCTTAGACAAGAGAGAATGTACAATTGTTTCCAAACAACTCACACCGAGAGTAGGAAAACTTTTATGTCTTTCTACCAAAACTGACTCCGTGAATTACACAGGCTCATAAGCGTGCATATGCAATGGTTCCCAAACAACTCAGTCCCACAATAGTAAAAATATATTATTGTTTCCAAACGACTCCGCCCAACAAATCCCAAAGACTCATCCTGCCCTTTGAAATACATATACAACTGTTTTCTAACAACACTGGCTAACAACTGCAACGTATGTTATTTATGTTATTTATAACATACATAAAAAAGACCTTCCCACCTGTGACGCACAGATATGCACACTGTATTGGTTGAAGAAAAGTTGTCAACAGTGAACGTCCGATTCCGCTAAAAGATCACTCGACGGTCAAAGGTCGTTACCCAAGCTGCACAAATAATTAGAGCAGAGAATCTGCATGGAGTCATCTAAGCGGCCAGGTGATTTATGGAACCATGGATTTGTTTGATTGATGAATTCATTGATTACCAGATCTTTGGATTAATTGATTTCAGATAATTACCTATTTGGTTGGTCATTTACGCCGTACTCAATAATATTTCACGTATACGACAGCGGCCGATTTGAGATAAAATCTTACCTTACATCAAGTATTGTCACTTTGATGAACCCAGGGATGTCCTGGTAAGCGATGGTCAGCTGAAAAAGAATCCTTGAGCTAATTATAAAATAATTATAATTAAAAAAAGACAAGAGCTTAAAGAGTAAAACCAGAATACCTTTTTTACATTACTTCTTTAAATGGCAGTTAGACGTTTAAAAATTCTGAGATGGTAACATGTTTTAAGCGGATAATAATTTCTCTATTCCCATAATTAACGTAAATTCATTTATTTATTTATTGATTTGATTGGTGTTTTACGCCGTACTCAAGAATATTTCACTTATTTGACGGCGGCCACATTATGGTTGGAGGAAACCCACGACCATCCGCATGTTGCTGTCAGACCTTCCCACGTACGGCCGGAGAGGAAGCCAGCATGAGCCGGACTTAGCGTCAAAATAGTGTCAAAATACAATAAAATCAACAACAGCAACAAAAAAGGGATATTGATACACGATGTTCATGTATAAATGAACCGAAATTAAGGTTGATGTTCATGTATAAATGAACCGAAATTAAGGTTGATATTCATGTATAAACGAACGGAAATTAAGGTTGGTTACCCGAAGTTTGATTGATAATCCTATCCAATGATAAATTACAAATACATGCCGGGCTGTTTAACGACAAACAACATACTTAATGCAATGTCTCATATTTTCATACCACGAACTTAAAATGCTAAAAGCATTTATTTGCCATCCGCAGATGATGCTACGTACGCAAGGCTCTGAACAAGCGTTTGAAGGCTGACGCATGTAACATTCAGCGAAAGGTACCCTGCCAGTTTTGGCGCTAATGCCATGTTATTTGATGACCTGTACATTAATTAAACATTGGGTCTGTTAACTGGCCGCAGTTGTCAATTATTGGGAATAAAATATTTCAAACAATTGGAAAACGGCACATTACCTTGCGCTCACAATCCATTCTATACTCATCTATCTTGTTCGAGTTGAATTCTGCGTTGATGCAAATGTCCAACTTCAAACCATATTCGACTGAAACATTTAAAAGTTTAAAAAGTAAACTGATGGAAGGCTCACGGTAGAATGAACTGTTCTTGTAGCCTGTGACATATCGTTTGCCAGTTGAGTGCCAATCGCGGTGAACTCACATCATTTAAAATTTTTGTGATTTTTAAAATGTTGGTGATTTTTTTTCTATATAATCCAGGAAAAACACATACTGAGGCAAGTATAATTGCTGATTTTTACGGCGAAGGATTACCTGCTGTCCAGATTCACAAAAAATAAAAGTGTTATCAAAATAACACCATTATTAACGCTTCTGTAACACTTAATCAAAAACTAATCGCATTTAACCACTGCCTTTAACGAGGATACCAAGTGTGAACATTACCTCAAAACCATTTCATTGTTGAAGAACTTTACAAATAGCAGAGACACATATTAAAGGGGGATAAAAGATAAAAAATGACATAAAGTTCAGATGAAAGAGTGCGAAAAGTTATTCCTATATATGGTCTCCAATATTTTTTTCGATTTTTTCTTAAGGAGAAAAAGACACTTGAAAATAATTTTTGTATGGTGGTATTTGGGACCACCTTTTGGTATTTATAGACTTTGTTTTATGTCTTAAATGAGGATGTAACACCGGTTAAATAAATAGTTTTGCACTAGAATTTGTTATGTATTAATGTAAATGTTATGTTATGTATTATTTATGTAAATGTATTAAACCTTAATTTGGATCATATTTATATTTTAATATGTTCATAAATGTTTTCATAATTTAGGATAAGTGCATGTTTCGATATAAACAACAAATATACATTCAAACAATTTTTTTGACAATCATCACATCCTTATTTAGAACATTATTATGCAACAATGATCAATACCAAAACATGGTCTCAAATACCCAACATAAAAAAATATTATAAAATACCCTTTTCTTTCCAAAAAAAAAAAATCCCCCAAAATATTAAAGATCATATTTGTAAATAAGTTTTGACGCTCTTTCAGCTGATTTTGGCATCATTTTTATGTTTTCTTCTCCTTTAACGATTTGTTGTATGTTTGTTCCAAGTTACAAAAAACTCGAAAGTACACATCCATATGGTATTTTTTGTATTTATTAAGTTTGGTACATCTACAAGAAATGATTCATGCTTCAACTAAATCACAGTAAAAGATATACCGACAAGTTCTTCATTAACATTAACATTGACATTGACATTGAAGAAACCTACTTTTTTCACCAAAACGTGGACATATGTATATGTGTACATATATATATATATATATATATATATATATATATATATATATATATATATATATATATATATATATATATATATATATATATATATATTTTATAACATGATACATTATGTTTTCATATTTAATAAAAAATATAACATTTTCTATAAATTTGGAAATGCATTCTCCTATATAATTCTGGACAAAAATTCAGAATTCAGTACACAGATTAATGATGCTCAACAGGGCAGGTTTCTGATGCAGCAATACTTTTATTGATTAAAGTCATCTATACAGTTCTATCTTTCTACATAAATACTGACATGTAGTGCCAAACATATCTCTGTGTTTAATTTGGAAATGTAGCATCAACCGCATGTTTGAAACTTAACCAGATAATATATCGTCAAAGTTTACCCTAAAACCTGCGTCCCGTTTCGCAAAGCGCACGTTTAGCTAACCACCATGGCGACGTAGTACCTACAATATTGGTTGCCACGGAAAATACGTGTACGTAACGTTAACGTGCGCTTTCTTTTTCATGTTGAAACACTCATATGATTTTGTTTAGCTTGTCATGTGATAGTATCCACTGTGCAATAAAAATGGAGTCACAGAATTAATTTCTTTACTTTGTTAGCATTTAAAATGCCTTTTACACGCGTGTCTCATAATACTCAAATCAACTATTACAACTTGCAGAAAATTTTACCCAGCTGGCGAATTTCCCTCTGGGTGTTCCCAAAAAGGGAGCATATATCGCCGGATATGACATATAAAGAGCATAGTACACAGCAATAAGTAGAAGGAGGCTGTCAGAGACACAGGACGTGTTTGCAAAAATGAATTCTCCATCACCGAGAACATAGACACATTTAAAGGCGTCATCACGGCAGGAAAATTCGCAGAGATGGAGGTGTCAAGAGTCCACTGTAAAGGTTCTTCGAAACTGCATACAACTGCTGAATCTGCAGAATAAAACAATTCTATATAAATGCTTCACGTTTATGGTCACTTTATTGGGAAAAGTCACTGATCCTCCACCCCTATGTTTTAGTACAAGCTGACATTAATGTTAAATCTGCTCTTGCATGACACCATGAAGGTCCATTTTCAGTTGTTTAAGTCCTAAAATAAATCCCAAGCTGAGCAAGTTCATACAAGGAGACAACCAATAGAGGACCGAAAATCAAGGCATAACTTCGTTATATTGATTTAGTATTTGATTGTTGTTTTAAACCACCCTCAAGAAGTCGTCACACGATGGGAGCTACAGTATGAATGAAGTAAACCACCGACCTTTGGCAACGTATTCTGGCAAACTTTTCTAAGTGAGACAATGTCATTTTGAGTGAGTGAGTGAGTGAGTGAGTGAGTGCTTGGGGTTTAACGTCGTACTCAACAATTTTTCAGTCATATGACGACGAAGTCATTTTGACGGAAGGCATATGGAATAATGGAAACAGGGGAATCTTGACAACTCCCTGTCTGAGAATGATACAGCATAAATGGCAGAATAATTTCCAGTAACACATGCATCGGAACATGAACTAAGCACTGGATTAGATCAAAATTAGAGAACACAAAAGACACCTCAAAAGGTGCTCCAATATTGCTTATCTTGTTTGGACAGATTTCCATTCTCAAATTTATCACAACACGGCAGATACTCATCATAATTCCTTTAACACGGTTTTTCGTCAGTAAAGGTAACATTAAAGCTACCTCCTGAAACGTGACAGGTGCGACATTTTTATCAGCAAATGACACCCCTTCTTTAAAACCATCAAGCGCATTAGGGGTGTCAGCTGGGGCCATAATCAGTCCTCCTTCAATCAGTTTGTCTTGTTTATCCACTTTAATGACAATTCCTAATGACCACTGCTGTTTTAGAGTTGTGCCAAACTCAACAGCAACTGGTGGCACCTGATTACAATGCTATCACACTGTCGTCGCTGTTCTGGTTTTACTCTCTATGCTGTACGTCTTTAATTATATTATATTTTATATAAACACTGCTCGTGATATTCTGTATCGAATGATTGCATCAAGCACTCAACTTCAATACTGTCCAAAAGTTCCTCACGCTAAGCTCTTTCCCTTAGGGCGAGCATGATCTGAGTGTTTATATAATTTTAAATGTTCTTTCACCATGTCATCAGTATTTTTGTCCATTAAACATTTAAAGCAGCATATATTAATAAAAGTTTCCAGTTTTAGCAAGTAATTTAAACACTGTTCAAGTAAAGCAGGTTGAGAGTTAGTGAGAGAATGAGTACTTGAGGTTTAACGTCGTACTTAACAACTTTTCAGTCATATGGCGACGAAGGAATCCTTAAAGAGCGTGCAATGTGCCTCCTTGTTGCAGGACGGATTTCCACTGCTATTTTATTTTGTCCTGCTTCACTGAGACACCTTACAGAAGGCAAGAAGGGCGCCCAGCCCGAGCCTTTATACTGATACTGGTCAACCAGTCGTTGCACGATCTCCTTTATGCTGAACGCGAAGCAAAGAAGTTACAACGTCCTCTTGGAAAGTCTTATGTGTGACTCGAGCTAGGATTGACCCTGGGTCTAGCTCTCCCCAACCAGAACCAACAAAATGAGAAGCTAGTTCTTATCGCGTCTCTTTTAAATTGCAACGAAGGTATGAAATTTATTTTCTCCTCACAAATTACGGCAGGAATTCGAGTATAGAATCCACTAAAGCAGATTATTATACAACCCAGAAGAGTGCGGCGACCACTGGGTAACCCAGAAGTGGGTGGTATACTATTTATGTGACTTTTCCCCTGAATTCATTAGGATGATATCTGGCAGGAGATGAAGCAGCAATCATGATGACATATCCAAGTATTTCAGTCAGCATAATGGAACTAATAATTCATATTCATTATTTTGAATTGATGTCACAGCTGTTGTGAGCCAATCATAGGCAGTATCATTGGTCACATGATGAGACTAGGAGTGCACAAAGCAGATAAAACATTAGTAAGATAGGCGCATGCTTATGCTGTATTGCAATAATTTGGTATTAAATATTTAATGATCAATTGTTAATAGACATACAGTGTATAAAGACCCAGAAATGTGACAAGAAAAACGGAATAACAACATGACAACAACAACAATATCTTTATTCCTTTTCGACGGCCGAATTGAGGCCGAATTTCTTATTCACAATTTGTGAAACATATCTACGAGACTGGACAGTTCTAAAGAATAGGGTCATATTTACGTGTAACTTTCTACGACACTACTTACGTCAATTCTTTCATGCTTCCCTGAATGAGGCCTGCCAAATATGAACGAAACCATTTTCAGATGTAGCCCACGTGATAAATGCATGTCATACACACACACACACGCTTTCAAAGCTTACCATGCTTACCTGTCTTAAAGACGTCTAAAACACTGTTGTGGCACATCAACTCAGTGGTGTAGTGGTATAAGGAGCCCTCCATGGACCAGACATGCTGCCTGATGGAAGTTCGAATCCAGAGTATTTCACAACAAACAGAGTGAATGCTTTTGGATGCATGAAGCTCTTATACTACAGCGCAAAAATACAATATTTGACATTGACAAACTAGAATAGCCTTATTTACGCTGTTTTTCTTTGTATGCAAATTGAACATCTCCCCATTCAATTTTAACCAATGAAAAATTAGTAAAAGCACGTGACCGTGGGGAAAAATCACGTCTAAAGGTACGTGGAAATCAACACGTAAATATGACCTTAGTCTTTATCACTCCTCGAGAATGTTGAACTAGCTCAAATTGAACAATGCGTACTTACCAAGTATTTGGACAGAGTGTTTTGATGGCTGGAAACTGTTGACTTCTTCGGAAATGCGGTATCACAAGAACTTTGGTTTTTACTCCACAAGCTTGAAACGCCGGCCGCAACTCATTTAAAATCATAACCGTTCAAATGTGTGATCACGCGCTCCAATGACGGCGGACAGAACAAACACTACTGATTAATGGTCAGGTTTAACGCTAGAGTTGATCATGTTTATGGCAAATATTTTATTAAATTATCGATTTAATAAAATCTCGTGTTTTTAATTTTGAATTTTTTTTACATTCTTTTTTAATATTGTGTGTTTTATATATTGTGGGCTTATTTTTGGTGGTTTTCGGCTCAAAGATCGACCTTCTAGGCGCTATCTATTATATAAGCAGCATTCGGCCACACTTCATAAGATATATTCCAGTATGCTTTTGTAAGTTTCAGTGTTATCCTTTAAACACCATTTCATTGTTAACAGAAAGTTTCCATACATAGAGATAACAACCATAAGAACTATAGACCTATGTATTAACGTATAAATGTGTTAAGGGTCTATTTTTTTAATTCATCCGTTTTGCATTTAACGCTAAAGTTATCATAACAATATATGCGTGTTATTAGAATAACATCACTGTTAATGATTTGGAGAATTTAAACGGAATGACGTGTTAATCAATTAATTTTATTTGGTGTGTTGTTACCTTCATTTTGTCGTTTTTGTGTGTTTTTTTGGGGGGGGGAGGAGTGGTGTTGGGGTTGGTGTGTGTGTGTGTGTTTTTAATTTTTTTTCTTTGTTAACTATTTTTACGTTGTATGTGATTATAGCTTATTGTCTTTGGGTAGCTACACATGATCTAGGCTTTAAGATTAATTTCGTTTTATCAGTCACTAGATTTGATCAAGACATAAATGGCTCAGTACACAAAAAATAATTATTAATTATTATATGTATACAAAGGTCAGTATGCTAATAAGCCCGGCCATGAATTTCACTAACACGACAGCGGCCAGCATTATGGCGGGAGGAACCCGGGCGACTACATTGGTGGGAGTCTCCTGTGATACTGCGCTGTGCTGGGGTGTCCTGGTCATGTAAGTCATATGTATTCAGTGCCGTCCGCTGAGTTTAGCCTCAGTTGAATGTGGAACGTGAAAATTAGCTACACGTTCAAACAGAAGCCTGTAGATCATAATTAATGTCACCAACAATGACAGTACAATACTTTTTTCAAATTGCCCTTACCTTTAGCCGGAGTGTAAATGCCCAGTGCATATTTAGTCCTTCGTCCAGCCGTGCTAGTGGGTTGGACTACAATGCTGGAGGTTCTGCCTGTCCTTCTGCTGGTTAAGCTCGTTGTCCTTCTTGTTGTGTTTGCCGTGCTGTGCTCAAAGGTTGAACTTACGGTGCTTGTGGTTGGGCGCACTGTGCTCGTAAAAAAAGTTCCCGTGCCGGTTGATGAGCTTACCGTGCTTGTGGATAGGATTGTCATGCTGGTGGATGTGTTTGCCGTGCTGGTAGATGTTTTTACCGTGCTAATAGATACGTTTGTTGTGCTGGTAGATAGTGACGTGCTGGTAGATAGGCTTGCCAAGCTGGCTGATTGGCCTGTCGGCTGGGTAGATGAGCCAGCTCTGTTGGTAGCTGTGCTTGCCGAGCTTTTAGACGAGCTTCCAATGGTGGTAGATGGGTTTGTTTTCCTGGTAGATGGGTTTGCCGATCTGGTAAATGGGTTTGCCGTACTGAGAGATGCGCTTGCCGTGCTAGTAGATACTGACGTGGTGGTAGATGGGCTTCTCATTCTGGCTGATGGGCCTGTTGACCGCGTAGATGAGTTTGCTCTGTTGGTAGATGTGCTTGCCGAGCTTTTAGATGAGCTTCCAGTGGTGGTAGATGGGTGTGTTGTGCTGGTAGAGGGGTTTGCCGTGCTTGTGGATGGATTTGCCGTGCTGAGAGATGCGCTGGCCCTGCTGCCAGATACTGAAGTGAAGGTAAATAGGTTTCCCGTGCTGCCTGATGGGCCTGTTGTCCTCGCAGTCGGGGTAAGTTTTTTGGTAGCCATGCTTGCTGTGCTGATAGTTGCTCTTACCGTGTTTGTAGATGGTGAGGTTCTGGTAGATAGGCTTGCCGTGTTGGTAGATGGGCTTGCGGTGCTGGTATTTGGTGGAGTGCTGGTAAATGTGCTTGCCGTGTTGGTAGAAAGGAATTTCTTGCTGGTGGACAAGCTTGCCGTGCTGACAGATGGGTTTGTCGTACTGGTAAATCGTTTTACCCTGCTGGTAGATAGCTTCGACGTGCTGAATGATGGGCTTGCCCTGTTGGGAGATGCGCTTGCCCTGTTGGTAGATGATCTCCATGGGCTTGCAGTCCTGGTGGGTGTTTTTCCCGTGCTGGCAGAAGGGCTTCCCGTGTTTGTGGATGAGTTTGAAGTGCTAAAAGATCGGCTTGCGGTACTGGTAGATATTTTTGTCTTGCTGGTGGATGTTGTTTTCGTGCTGGTGGATTGGCTTGTCCTCCTTGTAATTGGGTTTGCCCTGCTCATAGATGGGCTTCCTGTGATAAGAGATGGACTTCCCGTGCTGGTCGATGAGCTTTTCGCGCTGGTAGGTGAGCTTGCTGTGCTGGTTAATGGGTTCGCTGTGCTGGTAGTTACGCTTGCAGTGCTGGTTGATTGGCTTGCGGTGCTGGTGTATGGAGGCTTGTTGGTAGATTGGTTTGTCTTCCTGGTGGATTGGCTTGTCGTGATGGTAGTTAGGCTTGCCTTGCTGATAGATGGTGAAATGCTGGTAGATGCACTTACCGTTCTTGTAAATTGGCTTGCCGTGTTGGCTGATAGGCGTGTTGTCCTCGTAGTCGGGCCAAGTTTGTTGGTAGCCATGCTTGCCGTACTGATGGTTGCGTTTACCGTGCTGGTAGATGGTGATGTGTTTGTAGATAAGCTTGCCGTGTTGGTAGATGGGCTTGCTGTGCTGATTGATGCGCTTGCCGAGCTGGTAGATGATCTTATCGTGCTGGTAGTTGGGTTTGCCGAGCTGGTAGATGGATTCGACGTGTTGATGGATGGGCTTGCCATGCTGGTAGATGGTCTTGCCGTGCTTGTAAATGAGCTTGCCGTTCTGGTGGATTGGCTTGTCGCGCTGGTAGGTGAGCTTGCTGTGCTGGTGGATGGGATTACGGTGATGGTGTATGGTGGCGTGTTGGTAGATTGGTTTGTCTTCCTGGTGGATTGGCTTGCCGTGATGGTAGATAGGCTTGCCTTGTTGATAGATGGTGACGTGCTGATAGATGCACTTGAAGTTCTTGTAAATTGGCTTGCCGTGTTGGATGATGAGCCTGTTCTCCTTGCAGTCGGACCAAGTTTTTTAGTAGCCATGCTTGTCGTGCTGATAGTTGCTCTTACCGTGTTTGTAGATGGTGAGGTTCTGGTAGATAGGCTTGCCGTGTTGGTAGATCGGCTTGCGGTGCTGGTATTTGGTGGAGTGCTGGTAAATGGGCTTGCCGTACTGGTAGAAGGGATTTTCTTGCTGGTGGACAAGCTTGTTGTGCTAAAAGATAGATTTGTCGTACTGGTAAATGGATTTGCCCTGCTGGTAGATGGAATCGACGTGCTGAAAGATGGACTTGCCCTGTTGGGAGATGCGCTTGCCCTGTTGGTAGATGATCTCCATGGGCTTGCGGTCCTGGTGGGTGTTGTTCCCGTGCTGGCAGAAGGGCTTACCGTGTTTGTGGATGGGTTTGCCGTTCTGATAGATCGGTTTGCGGTACTGGTAGATTGATTTGTCCTGCTGGTGGATGTTGTTTTCGTGCTGGCAGATGGGCTTGTCCTCCTTGTAGATGGGTTTGCCCTGCTAATAGATGGTCTTGCTGTGATGGCAGATGGACTTCCCGTGCTGGTTGATGAGCTTGTTGCGCTGGTAGGTGAGATTGCTGTGCTGGTTGATGGGTTCGCTGTGCTGGTAGTTACGCTTGCAGTGCTGGTTGATTGGTTCGCGGTGCTGGTGTTTAGTGGCTTGTTGGTAGATTGGTTTGTCTTCCTGGTGGATTGGCTTGCCGTGATGGTAGATAGGCTTGCCTTGCTGATAGATGGTGAAATGCTGGTAGATGCACTTGCCGTTCTTGTGAATTGGCTTACCGTGTTGGCTGATGGGCGTGTTGTCCTCGTAGTCGGGCCAAGTTTGTTGCTAGCCATGCTGGCCGTGCTAATAGATGCTTTTAGCGTGCTGGTAGATGCTGGGGTGCCGTTAGATAAGCTTGCCGTGTTGGTAGATGGGCTTGCGGTGCTGGTGGTTGGTGGAGTGCTGGTAAATGTGATTGTCGTACTGGTAGAAGGGCTTTCAGTGCTATTGGATGGGTTTGCCGAGCTAAAAGATGGGTTTGTCGTACTGGTATATGGATTTGCCGTACTGGTAGATGGATTCGACGTGCTGAAAGATGGGCTTGCCCTGTTGGGAGATGCGTTTGCCCTGTTGGTAGATGATCTCGATGTGCTGGTAGATGGGGTTGTGGTCCTGGTGGGTGTTGTTCCCGTGCTGGCAGATGGGCTTCGCGTGTTCGTCGATGGGTTTCCTGTGCTAATAGATCGGCTTGCGTTACTGGTAGATAGGTTTGTCCTGCTGGTGGATGTTGTTTTCGTGCTGGTGGATGGGCTTGTGGTCCTGGTGGGTGTTGTTCCCGTGCTGGCAGAGGAACTTCCCGTGTTCGTCGATGGGTTTCCTGTGCTAATAGATCGGCTTGCGTTACTGGTAGATAGGTTTTTCCTGCTGGTGGATGTTGTTTTTGTGCTGGTGGATGGGCTTGTCCTCTTTGTAAGTGGGCTTGCCCCGCTGATAGATGGGCTTCCTGTGGTGGTAAATGGACTTCCCGTGCTGGTCGATGAGCTTCTCGCGCTGGTAGGTGAGCTTGCTATGCTGATGGATGGGTTTGCCGTGCTGGTAGTTACGCTTGCAGTGCTGGTTAATTGGCTTGTGGTGCTGGTGTTTAGTGGCTTGTTGGTAGATTGCTTTGTCTTCCTGGTGGATTGGCTTGACCTGATGGTAGATAGGCTTGCCTTGCTGATAGATGGTGAAATGCTGGTAGATGCACTTACCGTTCTTGCAACTTGCCTAGCCGTGCTGGCTGATGGGCCTGTTGTCCTTGCAGTCGGGCCAAGTTTGTTGGTAGCCATGCTTGTCGTGCTGATGGTTGCGTTTACCGTGCTGGTAGATGGTGATGTGCTTGTAGATAAGCTTGCCGTGTTGGTAGATGGGCTTGCGGTGCTGGTAGTTGGTGGAGTGCTGGTAAATGTGCTTGCCGTACTGGAAGAAGGCATTTTCTTGCTGGTGGACAAGCTTGCCGTGCTAAAAGATGGGTTTGTCGTACTGGTAAATGGATTTGCCTTGCTGGTAGATGGATTCGCTGTGCTAAAAGATGGGCTTGCCCTGTTGGGAGATGCGCTTGCCCTGTTGGTAGATGATCTCGAAGTGCTGGCAGATGGGTTTGCGGTCCTGGTGGGTGATGTTCCCGTGCTGGCAGATGGGCTTCCCGTGTTTGTGGATGGGTTTACCGTTCTGATAGATGGGTTTGCGGTACTGGTAGATTGGTTTGTCCTGCTGGTGGATGTTGTTTTCGTGCTGGCAGATGGACTTGTCCTCCTTGTATTTGGGTTTGCCCTGCTGATAGATGGGCTTGCTGTGGTGGTAGATGGACTTCCCGTGCTGGTTGATGAGCTTGTTCCGCTGGTAGGTGAGAGTGCTGTGCTGGTTGATGGGTTCGCTGTGCTGGTAGTTACGCTTGCAGTGATGGTTGATTGGCTTGCAGTGCTGGTGTATGGTGGCTTGTTAGTAGATTTGTTTGTCTTCCTGGTGGACTGGCTTGTCGTGATGGTAGATAGGCTTGCCTTGCTGATAAATGGCGAAATGCTGGTAGATGCACTTGCCGTTCTTGTGAATTGGCTTACCGTGTTGGCTGATGGGCCTGTTGTCCTCGTAGTCGGGTCAAGTTTGTTGGTAGCCATGCTGGCCGTGCTAATAGATTCTCTTAGCGTGCTGGTAGATGCAGGGGTGCCGTTAGATAAGCTTGCCGTGTTGGTAGATGGGCTTGCGGTGCTGGTAGTTGGTGGAGTGCTGGTAAATGTATTTGTCGTACTGGTAGAAGGGCTTTCAGTGCTATTGGATTGGTTTGCGGTGCTAAAAGATGGGTTTGTCGTACTGGTATATGGATTTGCCGTGCTGGTAGATGGATTCGACGTGCTGAAAGATGGGCTTGCCCTGTTGGGAGATGTGTTTGCCCTGTTGGTAGAAGATCTCGATGTGGTGGTAGATGGGCTTGTGGTCCTGGTGGGTGTTGTTCCCGTGCTGGCAGATGGGCTTCCCGTGTTCGTCGATGGGTTTCCTGTGCTGATAGATCGGCTTGCGTTACTGGTAGATAGGTTTGTCCTGCTGGTGGATGTTGTTTTCGTGCTGGTGGATGGGCTTGTCCTCTTTGTAAGTGGGCTTGCCCTGCTGATAGATGGGCTTCCTGTGGTGGTAGATGGACTTCCCGTCCTGGTCGATGAGCTTCTCGCGCTTTTAGGTGAGCTTGCTGTGCTGATGGATGGGTTTGCCGTGCTGGTAGTTACGCTTGCAGTGCTGGTTGATTGGCTTGCGGTGCTAGTGTTTAAAGGCTTGTTGGTAGATTGGTTTGTCTTCCTGGTGGACTGGCTTGCCGTGATGGTAGATAGCCTTGCCTTGCTTATAGATGGTGACGTGCTGGTAGATGCACTTGCCGTTCTTGAAAATTGCCTCGCCGTACTAGCTGATGGGCCTGTTGTCCTTGCAGTCGGGCCAAGTTTGTTGGTAGCTGTGCTTGCCGTGTTGATGTTTGCGTTTACCGTGGTGGTAGATGGTGAGGTGCTTGTAGATAAGCTTGCCGTGTTCGTAGATGGGCTTCCGGTGCTGGTAGTTGGTGGAGTGCTGGTAAATGTGCTTCCCGTACTGGTAGAGGGCATTTTCTTGCTGGTGGACAAGCTTGCCGTGCTAAAAGATGGGTTTGTCGTACTGGTAAATGGATTTGCCGTGCTGGTAGATGGATTGGCTGTGCTGGTAGATGGATTCGACGTACTGAAAGATGTGCTTGCCCAGTTGGGAGATGCGCTTGCCCTGTTGGTAGATGATCTCCATGGGCTTGCGGTCCTGGTGGGTGTTGTTCCCGTGCTGGCAGATGGGCTTCCCGAGTTTGTGGATGGGTTTGCCGTTCTGATAGATCGGTTTGCGGTACTGGTAGATTGGTTTGTCCTGCTGGTGGATGTTGTTTTCGTGCTGGCAGATGGGCTTGTCCTCCATTTAGTTGGTTTTGCCCTGCTGATAGATGGTCTTGCTGTGGTGGTAGATGGACTTCCCGTGCTGGTTGATGAGCTTGTTGCGCTGGTAGGTGAGATTGCTGTGCTGGTTGATGGGTTCGCTGTGCTGGTAGTTACGCTTGTAGTGCTGGTTGATTGGCTTGCGGTGCTGGTGTTTAATGGCTTGTTGGTAGATTGGTTTGTCTTCCTGGTGGATTGGCTTGCCGTGATGGTAGATAGGCTTGCCTTGCTGATAGATGGTGACGTGCTGGTAGATGCACTTGCCGATCTTGCAAATTGCCTTGCTGTGCTGCCTGATGGGCCTGTTGTCCTTGCAGTCAGGCCAAGTTTGTTGGTAGCCATGCTTGCTGTACTGAAGGTTGCTTTTACCGTGCTGGTAGATGGTGAGGTGCTTGTAGATAAGCTTGCCGTGTTGGTAGATGGGCTTGCTGTGCTGATTGATGCGCTTGCCGAGCTGGTAGATGATCTTATCGTGCTGGTAGTTGGGTTTGCCGAGCTGGTAGATGGATTCGACGTGTTGATGGATGGGCTTGCCATGCTGGTAGATGGTCTTGCCGTGCTTGTAAATGAGCTTGCTGTTCGGGTGGATTGGCTTGTCGCGCTGGTAGGTGAGCTTGCTGTGCTGGTGGATGGGATTGCGGTGATGGTGTATGTTGGCGTGTTGGTAGATTGGTTTGTCTTCCTGGTGGATTGGCTTGTCGTGATGGTAGATAGGCTTGTCTTGCTGATAGATGGTGACGTGCCGCTAGATGCACTTGCCGTTCTTGTAAATTGGCTTGCCGTTTTGGATGATGAGCCTGTTCTCCTTGCAGTCGGACCAAGTTTTTTAGTAGCCATGCTTGTCGTGCTGATAGTTGCGCTTACCGTGCTGGTAGATGGTGAGGTGCTGGTAGATAAGCTTGCCGTGTTGGTAGATGGGCTTGCGGTGCTGGTAGTTGGTGGAGTGCTGGTAAATGGGCTTGCCGTACTGGTAGAAGGGATTTTCTTCCTGGTGGACAAGCTTGTCGTGCTAAAAGATGGGTTTGTTGTACTGGTAAATGGATTTGACCTGATGGTAGATGGAATTGACGTGCTGAAAGATGGGCTTGCCCTGTTGGGAGATGTGTTTGCAATGGTGGTAGCTGGTCTCGATGTGCTGGTAGATGGGATTGTGGTCCTGGTGGGTGTTGTTGCCGTGCTGGCAGATGGGTTTCGCGTGGTGGTCGATGGGTTTCCTGTGCTAATAGATCGGCTTGCGTTACTGGTAGATAGGTTTGTCCTGCTGGTGGATGTTGCTTTCGTGCTGGTGGATGGGCTTGTCCTCTTTGTAAGTGGGCTTGCCCTGCTGATAGATGGGCTTCCTGTGGTGGTAGATGGACTTCCCGTCCTGGTCGATGAGCTTCTCGCGCTTGTAGGTGAGCTTGCTGTGCTGATGGTTGGCTTTGCCGTGCTGGTAGTTACGCTGGCTGTGCTGGTTGATTGGCTTGCAGTGCTGGTGTATGGAGGCTTGTTGGTAGATTGGTTTGTCTTCCTGGTGGATTGTCTTGCCTTGATGGTAGATAGGCTTGCCTTGCTGATAGATGGTGACGTGCTGGTAGATGCAGTTGCGGTTCTTGAAAATTGAATAGCCGTACTAGCTGATGGCCCTGTTGTCCTTGCAGTCGGGCCAAGTTTGTTGATAGCTATGCTTGCCGTGCTGATGGTTGCGTTTACCGTGCTGGTAGATGGTGAGGTGCTTGTAGATAAGCTTGCCGTGTTGGTAGATGGGCTTCCGGTGCTAGTTGTTGGTGGAGTGCTGGTAAATGTGCTTGCCGTACTGGTAGAAGGCATTTTCTTGCTGGTGGACAAGCTTGCCGTGCTAAATGATGGGTTTGTCGTACTGGTAAATGGATTTGCCGTGCTGGTAGATGGATTCGCTGTGCTGGTAGATGGAATCGACGTACCGAAAGATGGACTTGCCCTGTTGGGAGATGCGCTTGCCCTGTTGGTAGATGATCTCCATGGGCTTGCGGTCCTGGTGGGTGTTGTTCCCGTGCTGGCAGATGGGCTTCCCGAGTTTGTGGATGGGTTTGCCGTTCTGATAGATCGGTTTGCGGTACTGGTAGATTGGTTTGTCCTGCTGGTGGATGTTTTTTTCGTGCTGGCAGATGGGCTTGTCCTCCTTATAGTTGGGCTTGCCCTGCTGATAGATGGTCTTGCTGTGGTGGTAGATGGACTTCCCGTGCTGGTTGATGAGCTTGTTGCGCTGGTAGGTGAGATTGCTGTGCTGGTTGATGGGTTCGCTGTGCTGGTAGTTACGCTTGCAGTGCTGGTTGATTGGCTTGCGGTGCTGGTGTTAAATGGCTTGTTGATAGATTGGTTTGTCTTCCTGGTGGATTGGCTTGTCGTGACGGTAGATAGGCTTGCCTTGCTAATAGATAGTGAAATGCTGGTAGATGCACTTGCCGTTCTTGCAAATTGCCTTGGTGTGCTGCCTGATGGGCCTGTTGTCCTTGCAGTCAGGCCAAGTTTGTTGGTAGCCATGCTTGCTGTACTGAAGGTTGCTTTTACCGTGCTGGTAGATGGTGAGGTGCTTGTAGATAAGCTTGCCGTGTTGGTAGATGGGCTTGCTGTGCTGATTGATGCGCTTGCCGAGCTGGTAGATGATCTTATCGTGCTGGTAGTTGGGTTTGCCGAGCTGGTAGATGGATTCGACGTGTTGATGGATGGGCTTGCCATGCCGGTAGATGGTCTTGCCGTGCTTGTAAATGAGCTTGCTGTTCTGGTGGATTGGCTTGTCGCGCTTGTAGGTGAGCTTGCTGTGCTGGTGGATGGGATTGCGGTGATGGTGTATGTTGGCGTGTTGGTAGATTGGTTTGTCTTCCTGGTGGATTGGCTTGCCGTGATGGTAGATAGGCTTGCCTTGCTGATAGATGGTGACGTGCTGCTAGATGCACTTGCCGTTCTTGTAAATTGGCTTGCCGTGTTGGATGATGAGCCTGTTGTCTTTGCAATCGGACCAAGTTTTTTAGTAGCCATGCTTGACGTACTGATTGTTGCGCTTACCGTGCTGGTAGATGGTGAGGTGCTTGTAGATAAGCTTGCCGTGTTGGTAGATGGGCTTGCGGTGCTGGTAGTTGATGGAGTGCTGGTAAATGGGCTTGCCGTACTGGTAGAAGGCATTTTCTTGCTGGTGGACAAGCTTGTCGTGCTTAAAGATGGGTTTGTTGTACTGGTAAATGGATTTGACCTGCTGGTAGATGGAATTGACGTGCTGAATGATGGGCTTGCCCTGTTGGGAGATGCGCTTGCCCTGTTGGTAGATGATCTCCATGGGCTTGCGGTCCTGGTGGGTGTTGTTCCCGTGCTGGCAGATGGGCTTCCCGAGTTTGTGGATGGGTTTGCTGTTCTCATAGATCGGTTTGCGGTACTGGTAGATTGGTTTGTCCTGCTGGTGGATGTTGTTTTCGTGCTGGCAGATGGACTTGTCCTCCTTGTATTTGGGTTTGCCCTGCTGATAGATGGTCTTGCTGTGGTGGTAGTTGGACTTCCCGTGCTGGTTGATGAGCTTGTTGCGCTGGTAGGTGAGATTGCTGTGCTGGTTGATGGGTTCGCCGTGCTGGTAGTTACGCTTGTAGTGCTGGTTGATTGGCTTGCGGTGCTGGTGTTTAAAGGCTTGTTGGTAGATTGGTTTGTCTTCCTGGTGGATTGGCTTGCCGTGATGGTAGATAGGCTTGCCTTGCTGATAGATGGTGAAATGCTGGTAGATCCACTTGTCGTTCTTGTGAATTGGCTTACCGTGTTGGCTGATGGGCCTGTTGTCCTCGTAGTCGGGCCAAGTTTGTTGGTAGCCATGCTGGCCGTGCTAATAGATGCTCTTAGCGTGCTGGTAGATGCTGGGGTGCCGTTAGATAAGCTTGCCGTGTTGGTAGATGGGCTTGCGGTGCTGGTAGTTGGTGGAGTGCTGGTAAATGTGATTGTCGTACTGGTAGAAGGGCTTTCAGTGCTATTGGATGGGTTTGCCGTGCTAAAAGATGGGTTTGTCGTACTGGTATATGGATTTGCCGTGCTAGTAGATGGATTCGACGTGCTGAAAGATGGGCTTGCCCTGTTGGGAGATGTGTTTGCAATGTTGGTAGATGGTCTCGATGTGCTGGTAGATGGGCTTGTGGTCCTGGTGGGTGTTGTTCCCGTGCTGGCAGATGAGCTTCCCGTGTTCGTCGATGGGATTCCTGTGCTAATAGATCGGCTTGCGTTACTGGTAGATAGGTTTGTCCTGCTGGTGGATGTTGTTTTCGTGCTGGTGGATGGGCTTGTCCTCTTTGTAAGTGGGCTTGCCCTGCTGATAGATCGGCTTCCTGTGGTGGTAGATGGACTTCCCGTGCTGGTTGATGAGCTTGTTGGGCTGGTAGGTGAGATTACTCTGCTGGTTGATGGGTTCGCTGTGCTGGTAGTTACGCTTGCTGTGCTGATGGTTGGGTTTGCCGTGCTGGTAGTTACGCTGGCAGTGCTGGTTGATTGGCTTGCAGTGCTGGTGTTTAGTGGCTTGTTGGTAGATTGGTTTGTCTTCCTGGTGGATTGGCTTGCCGTGATGGTAGATAGGCTTGCCTTGCTGATAGATGGTGACGTGCTGGTAGATGCACTTGACGTTCTTGAAAATTGCCTAGCCGTACTAGCTGATGGGCCTGTTGTTCTAGCAGTCGGGCCAAGTTTGTTGCTAGCTATGCTTGCCGTGCTGATGGTTGCGTTTACCGTGCTGGTAGATGGTGATGTGCTTGTAGATAAGCTTGCCGTGTTGGTAGATGGGCTTCCGGTGCTGGTAGTTGGTGGAGTGCTGGTAAATGTGCTTGCCGTACTGGTAGAAGGCATTTTCTTGCTGGTGGACAAGCTTGCTGTCCTAAAAGATGGGTTTGTCGTACTGGTAAATGGATTTGCCGTGCTGGTAGGTGGATTCGCTGTGCTGGTAGATGGATTCGACGTACTGAAAGATGGACTTGCCCTGTTGGGAGATGCGCTTGCCCTGTTGGTAGGTGATCTCCATGGGCTTGCGGTCCTGGTGGGTGTTGTTCCCGTGCTGGCAGATGGGCTTCCCGAGTTTGTGGATGGGTTTGCCGTTCTGATAGATCGGTTTGCGTTACTGGTAGATTGGTTTGTCCTGCTGGTGGATGTTGTTTTCGTGCTGGCAGATGGGCTTGTCCTCTTTGTAGTTGGGTTTGCCTTGCTGATAGATGGTCTTGCTGTGGTGAAAGATGGACTTCCCGTGCTGGTTGATGAGCTTGTTGCGCTGGTAGGTGAGATTGCTGTGCTGGTTGATGGGTTCGCTGTGCTGGTAGTTACGCTTGCAGTGCTGGTTGATTGGCTTGCGGTGCTGGTGTTTAATGGCTTGTTGGTAGATTGGTTTGTCTTCCTGGTGGATTGGCTTGCCGTGATGGTAGATAGGCTTGCCTTGCTGATAGATGGTGAAATGCTGGTAGATGCGCTTGCCGTTCTTGCAAATTGCCTTGCTGTGCTGCCTGATGGGCCTGTTGTCCTTGCAGTCAGGCCAAGTTTGTTGGTAGCCAAGCTTGCCGTACTGATTGTTGCTTTTACCGTCCTGGTAGATGGTGAGGTGCTTGTAGATAAGCTTGCCGTGTTGGTAGATGGGCTTGCTGTGCTGATTGATGCGCTTGCCGAGCTGGTAGATGATCTTATTGTGCTGGTAGTTGGGTTTGCCGAGCTGGTAGATGGATTCGACGTGTTGATGGATGGGCTTGCCATGCTGGTAGATGGTCTTGCCGTGCTTGTAAATGAGCTTGCTGTTCTGGTGGATTGGCTTGTCGCGCTTGTAGGTGACCTTGCTGTACTGGTGGATGGGATTGCGGTGATGGTGTATGTTGGCGTGTTGGTAGATTTGTTTGTCTTCCTAGTGGATTGGCTTGTCGTGATGGTAGATAGACTTGTCTTGCTGATAGATGGTGACGTGCTGGTAGATGCACTTGCCGTTCTTGTAAATTGGCTTGCCGTGTTGGATGATGAGCCTGTTGTCCTTGCAGTCGGACCAAGTTTTTTAGTAGCCATGCTTGACGTGCTGATAGTTGCGCTTACCGTGCTGGTAGATGGTGAGGTGCCGTTAGATAAGCTTGCCGTGTTGGTAGATGGGCTTCCGGTGCTGGTAGTTGGTGGAGTGCTGGTAAATGTGCCTGCCGTACTGGTAGAAGGCATTTTCTTGCTGGTGGACAACCTTGCCGTACTGATTGTTGCTTTTACCGTCCTGGTAGATGGTGAGGTGCTTGTAGATAAGCTTGCCGTGTTGGTAGATGGGCTTGCTGTGCTGATTGATGCGCTTGCCGAGCTGGTAGATGATCTTATTGTGCTGGTAGTTGGGTTTGCCGAGCTGGTAGATGGATTCGACGTGTTGATGGATGGGCTTGCCATGCTGGTAGATGGTCTTGCCGTGCTTGTAAATGAGCTTGCTGTTCTGGTGGATTGACTTGTCGCGCTTGTAGGTGACCTTGCTGTACTGGTGGATGGGGTTGCGGTGATGGTGTATGTTGGCGTGTTGGTAGATTTGTTTGTCTTCCTAGTGGATTGGCTTGTCGTGATGGTAGATAGACTTGTCTTGCTGATAGATGGTGACGTGCTGGTAGATGCACTTACCGTTCTTGTGAATTGGCTTGCCGTGTTGGATGATGAGCCTGTTGTCCTTGCAGTCGGACCAAGTTTTTTAGTAGCCATGCTTGACGTGCTGATAGTTGCGCTTACCGTGCTGGTAGATGGTGAGGTGCCGTTAGATAAGCTTGCCGTGTTGGTAGATGGGCTTGCGGTGCTGGTAGTTGGTGGAGTGCTGGTAAATGTGCTTGCCGTACTGGTAGAAGGCATTTTCTTGCTGGTGGACAAGATTGCCGTCCTAAAAGATGGGTTTGTCGTACTGGTAAATGGATTTGCCGTGCTGGTAGATGGATTCGCTATGCTGGTAGATGGATTCGACGTACTGAAAGATGGACTTACCCTGTTGGGAGATGCGCTTGCCCTGTTGGTAGGTGATCTCCATGGGCTTGCGGTCCTCGTGGGTGTTGTTCCCGTGCTGGCAGATGGCCTTCCCGAGTTTGTGGATGGGTTTGCCGTTCTGATAGATCGGTTTGCGGTACTGGTAGATTGGTTTGCCCTGCTGGTGGATGTTGTTTTCGTGCTGGCAAATGGGCTTGTCCTCCTTGTAGTTGGGTTTGCCCTGCTGACAGATGGTGTTGCTGTGGTGGTAGATGGACTTCCCGTGCTGGTTGATGAGGTTGTTGCGCTGGTAGGTGAGATTGCTGTGCTGGTTGATGGGTTCGCTGTGCTGGTAGTTACGCTTGCAGTGCTGGTTGATTGGCTTGCGGTGCTGGTGTTTAATGGCTTGTTGGTAGATTGGTTTGTCTTCCTGGTGGATTGGCTTGCCGTGATGGTAGATAGGCTTGCCTTGCTGATAGATGGTGAAATGCTGGTAGATGCACTTGCCGTTCTTGCAAATTGCCTTGCTGTGCTGCCTGATGGGCCTGTTGTCCTCGCAGTCAGGCCAAGTTTGTTGGTAGCCATGCTTGCCGTACTGAAGGTTGCTTTTACCGTGCTGGTAGATGGTGAGGTACTTGTAGATAAGTTTGCCGTGTTTGTAGATGGGCTTGCTGTGCTGATTGATGCGCTTGCCGAGCTGGTAGTTGATCTTATCGTGCTGGTAGTTGGGTTTGCCGAGCTGGTAGATGGATTCGACGTGTTGATGGATGGGCTTGCCATGCTGGTAGATGGTCTTGCCGTGCTTGTAAATGAGCTTGCTGTTCTTGTGGATTGGCTTGTCGCGCTTGTAGGTGAGCTTGCTGTACTGGTGGATGGGATTGCGGTGATGGTGTATGTTGGCGTGTTGGTAGAGTTGTTTGTCTTCCTGGTGGATTGGCTATCAAGTGAGCTTGCTGTACTGGTGGATGGGATTGCGGTGATGGTGTATGTTGGCGTGTTGGTAGATTTGTTTGTCTTCCTGGTGGATTGGCTTGTCGTGATGGTAGATAGGCTTGTCTTGCTGATAGATGGTGACGTGCTGGTAGATGCACTTGCCGTTCTTGTAAATTGGCTTGCCGTGTTGGATGATGAGCCTGTTGTCCTTGTAGTTGGACCAAGTTTTTTAGTAGCTATGCTTGACGTGCTGATAGTTGCGTTTACCGTGCTGGTAGATGGTGAGGTGCTTGTAGATAAGCTTGCCGTGTTAGTAGATGGGCTTGCGGTGCTGGTAGTTGGTGGAGTGCTGGTAAATGGGCTTGCCGTGCTGATAGAAGGGATTTTCTTGCTGGTGGACAAGCTTGTCGTGCTAAAAGATGGGTTTGTTGTACTGGTAAATGGATTTGCCCTGCTGGTAGATGGAATTGACGTGCTGAAAGATGGGCTTGCCCTGTTGGGAGATGCGCTTGCCCTGTTGGTAGATGATCTCCATGGGCTTGCGGTCCTGGTGGGTGTTGTTCCCGTGCTGGCAGATGGGCTTCCCGAGTTTGTGGATGGCTTTGCTGTTCTGATAGATCGGTTTGCGGTACTGGTAGATTGGTTTGTCCTGCTGGTGGATGTTGTTTTCGTGCTGGCAGATGGACTTGTCCTCCTTGTATTTGGGTTTGCCCTGCTGATAGATGGGCTTGCTGTGGTGGTAGATGGACTTCCCGTGCTGGTTGATGAGCTTGTTGCGCTGGTAGGTGAGATTGCTGTGCTGGTTGATGGGTTCGCCGTGCTGGTAATTACGCTTGCAGTGCTGGTTGATTGCCTTGCGGTGCTGGTGTTTAATGGCTTGTTGGTAGATTGGTTTGTCTTCCTGGTGGATTGGCTTGTCGTGATGGTAGATAGGCTTGCCTTGCTGATAGATGGTGAAATGCTGGTAGATGCACTTGTCGTTCTTGTGAATTGGCTTACCGTGTTGGCTGATGGGCGTGTTGTCCTCGTAGTCGGGCCAAGTTTGTTGCTAGCCATGCTGGTCGTGCTAATAGATGCACTTAGCGTGCTGGTAGATGCTGGGGTGCCGTTAGATAAGCTTGCCGTGTTGGTAGATGGGCTTGCGGTGCTGGTAGTTGGTGGAGTGCTGGTAAATGTGATTGTCGTACTGGTAGAAGGGCTTTCAGTGCTATTGGATGGGTTTGCCGTGCTAAAAGATGGGTTTGTCGTACTGGTATATGGATTTGCCTTGCTGGTAGTTGGATTCGACGTGCTGAAAGATGGGCTTGCCCTGTTGGGAGATGTGTTTGCAATGTTGGTAGATGGTCTCGATGTGCTGGTAGATGGGCTTGTGGTCCTGGTGGGTGTTGTTCCCGTGCTGGCAGATGTTCTTCCCGTGTTCGTCGATGGGTTTCCTGTGCTAATAGATCGGCTTGCGTTACTGGTAGATAGGTTTGTCCTGCTGGTGGATGTTGTTTTCGTGCTGGTGGAAGGGCTTCTCCTCTTTGTAAGTGGGCTTGCCCTGCTGATAGATCGGCTTCCTGTGGTGGTAGATGGACTTCCCGGGCTGGTCGATGAGCTTCTCGCGCTTGTAGGTGGGCTTGCTGTGCTGATTGATGGGTTCGCTGTGCTGGTAGTTACGCTTGCAGTGCTGGTTGATTGGCTTGCGGTGCTGGTGTTTAATGGCTTGTTGGTAGATTGGTTTGTCTTCCTGGTGGATTGGCTTGCCGTGATGGTAGATAGGCTTGCCTTGCTGATAGATGGTGAAATGCTGGTAGATGCACTGGCCGTTCTTGCAAATTGCCTTGCTGTGCTGCCTGATGGGCCTGTTGTCCTTGCAGTCAGGCCAAGTTTGTTGCTAGCCATGCTTGCCGTACTGATGGTTGGTTTTACCGTGCTGGTAGATGGTGAGGTGCTTGTAGATAAGCTTGCCGTGTTGGTAGATGGGCTTCCTGTTCTGATTGATGCGATTGTCGAGCTGGTAGATGATCTTATCGTGCTGGAAGTTGGGTTTGCCGAGCTGGTAGATGGATTCGACGTGTTGATGGATGGGCTTGCCATGCTGGTAGATGGTCTTGCCGTGCTTGTAAATGAGCTTGCCGTTCTGGTGGATTGGCTTGTCGCGCTGGTAGGTGAGCTTGCTGTGGTGGTGGATGGGATTGCGGTGATGGTGTATGTTGGCGTGTTGGTAGATTGGTTTGTCTTCCTGGTGGATTGGCTTGCCGTGATGGTAGATAGGCTTGTCTTGCTGATAGATGGTGACGTGCTGGTAGATGCACTTGCCGTTCTTGTAAATTGGCTTGCCGTGTTGGATGATGAGCCTGTTGTCCTTGCAGTCGGACCAAGTTTTTTAGTAGCCATGCTTGTCGTGCTGATATTTGCGTTTACTGTGCTGGTAGATGGTGAGGTGCTTGTAGATAAGCTTGCCGTGTTGGTAGATGGGCTTGCGGTGCTGGTAGTTGGTGGAGTGCTGGTAAATGGGCTTGCCGCACTGGTAGAAGGGATTTTCTTGCTGGTGGACAAGCTTGTCGTGCTAAAAGATGGGTTTGTTGTACTGGTAAATGGATTTGCCCTGCTGGTAGATGGAATTGACGTACTGAAAGATGGGCTTGCCCTGTTGGGAGATGCGCTTGCCCTGTTGGTAGATGATCTCCATGGGCTTGCGGTCCTGGTGGGTGTTGTTCCCGTGCTGGCAGATGGGCTTCCCGAGTTTGTGAATGGGTTTGCCGTTCTAATAGATCGGTTTGCGGTACTGGTAAATTGGTTTGTCCTGCTGGTGGATGTTGTTTTCGTGCTGGCAGATGGACTTGTCCTCCTTGTATTTGGGTTTGCCCTGCTCATAGATGGGCTTGCTGTGGTGGTAGATGGACTTCCCGTGCTGGTTGATGAGCTTGTTGCGCTGGTAGGTGAGATTGCTGTGCTGGTTGATGGGTTCGCCGTGCTGGTAGTTACGCTTGTAGTGCTGGTTAATATCCTTGCGGTGCTGGTGTTTAATAGCTTGTTGGTAGATTGGTTTGTCTTCCTGGTGGATTGGCTTGTCGTGATGGTAGATAGGCTTGCCTTGCTGATAAATGGCGAAATGCTGGTAGATGCACTTGCCGTTGTTGTGAATTGGCTTACCGTGTTGGCTGATGGGCCTGTTGTCCTCGTAGTCGGGCCAAGTTTGTTGCTAGCCATGCTGGTGGTGCTAATAGATACTTTTAGCGTGCTGGTAGATGCTGGGGTGCCGTTAGATAAGCTTGCCGTGTTGGTAGATGGGTTTGCGGTGCTGGTAGTTGGTGAAGTGCTGGTAAATGTGATTGTCGTACTGGTAGAAGGGCTTTCAGTGCTATTGGATGGGTTTGCCGTGCTAAAAGATGGGTTTGTCGTACTGGTATATGGATTTGCCTTGCTGGTAGATGGATTCGACGTGCTGAAAGATGGGCTTGCCCTGTTGGGAGATGTGTTTGCAATGTTGATAGATGGTCTCGATGTGCTGGTAGATGGGCTTGTGGTCCTGGTGGGTGTTGTTCCCGTGCTGGCAGATGGGCTTCCCTTGTTCGTCGATGGGTTTCCTGTGCTAATAGATCGGCTTGCGTTACTGGTAGATAGGTTTGTCCTGCTGGTGGATGTTGTTTTCGTGCTGGTGGATGGGCTTGTCCTCGTTGTAGTTGGGTTTGCCCTGCTGATAGATGGTCTTGCTGTGGTGGTAGATGGACTTCCCGTGCTGGTTGATGAGCTTGTTGCGCTGGTAGGTGAGATTGCTGTGCTGGTTGATGGGTTCGCTGTGCTGGTAGTTACGCTTGCAGTGCTGGTTGATTGGCTTGCGGTGCTGGTGTTTAATGGCTTGTTGGTAGATTGGTTTGTCTTCCTGGTGGATTGGCTTGCCGTGATGGTAGATAGGCTTGCCTTGCTGATAGATGGTGAAATGCTGGTAGATGCACTGGCCGTTCTTGCAAATTGCCTTGCTGTGCTGCCTGATGGGCCTGTTGTCCTTGCAGTCGGGCCAAGTTTGTTGCTAGCCATGCTTGCCGTACTGATTGTTGCTTTTACCGTGCTGGTAGATGGTGAGGTGCTTGTAGATAAGCTTGCCGTGTTTGTAGATGGGCTTCCTGTTCTGATTGATGCGATTGTCGAGCTGGTAGATGATTTTATCGTGCTGGAAGTTGGGTTTGCCGAGCTGGTAGATGGATTCGACGTGTTGATGGATGGGCTTGCCATGCTGGTAGATGGTCTTGCCGTGCTTGTAAATGAGCTTGCCGTTCTGGTGGATTGGCTTGTCTCGCTGGTAGGTGAGCTTGCTGTGGTGGTGGATGGGATTGCGGTGATGGTGTATGTTGGCGTGTCGGTAGATTGGTTTGTCTTCCTGGTGGATTGGCTTGCCGTGATGGTAGATAGGCTTGTCTTGCTGATAGATGGTGACGTGCTGGTAGATGCACTTGCCGTTCTTGTAAATTGGCTTGCCGTGTTGGATGATGAGCCTGTTGTCCTTGCAGTCGGACCAAGTTTTTTAGAAGCCATGCTTGTCGTGCTGATATTTGCGTTTACTGTGCTGGTAGATGGTGAGGTGCTGGTAGATAAGCTTGCCGTGTTGGTAGATGGGCTTGCGGTGCTGGTAGTTGGTGGAGTGCTGGTAAATGGGCTTGCCGCACTGGTAGAAGGGATTTTCTTGCTGGTGGACAAGCTTGTTGTGCTAAAAGATGGGTTTGTTGTACTGGTAAATGGATTTGCCCTGCTGGTAGATGGAAATGACGTGCTGAAAGATGGGCTTGCCCTGTTGGGAGATGCGCTTGCCCTGTTGGTAGATGATCTCCATGGGCTTGCGGTCCTGGTGGGTGTTGTTCCCGTGCTGGCAGATGGGCTTCCCGAGTTTGTGAATGGGTTTGCCGTTCTAATAGATCGGTTTGCGATACTGGTAAATTGGTTTGTCCTGCTGGTGGATGTTGTTTTCGTGCTGGCAGATGGACTTGTCCTCCTTGTATTTGGGTTTGCCCTGCTGATAGATGGGCTTGCTGTGCTGGTAGATGGACTTCCCGTGCTGGTTGATGAGCTTGTTGCGCTGGTAGGTGAGATTGCTGTGCTGGTTGATGGGTTCGCCGTGCTGGTAGTTACGCTTGTAGTGCTGGTTAATATCCTTGCGGTGCTGGTGTTTAATAGCTTGTTGGTAGATTGGTTTGTCTTCCTGGTGGATTGGCTTGTCGTGATGGTAGATAGGCTTGCCTTGCTGATAAATGGCGAAATGCTGGTAGATGCACTTGCCGTTGTTGTGAATTGGCTTACCGTGTTGGCTGATGGGCCTGTTGTCCTCGTAGTCGGGCCTAGTTTGTTGCTAGCCATGCTGGTCGTGCTAATAGATGCTTTTAGCGTGCTGGTAGATGCTGGGGTGCCGTTAGATAAGCTTGCCGTGTTGGTAGATGGGCTTGCGGTGCTGGTAGTTGGTGGAGTGCTGGTAAATGTGATTGTCGTACTGGTAGAAGGGCTTTCAGTGCTATTGGATGGGTTTGCCGTGCTAAAAGATGGGTTTGTCGTACTGGTATATGGATTTGCCTTGCTGGTAGATGGATTCGACGTGCTGAAAGATGGGCTTGCCCTGTTGGGAGATGTGTTTGCAATGTTGGTAGATGGTCTCGATGTGCTGGTAGATGGGCTTGTGGTCCTAGTGGGTGTTGTTCCCGTGCTGGCAGATGGGCTTCCCGTGTTCGTCGATGGGTTTCCTGTGCTAATAGATCGGCTTGCGTTACTGGTAGATAGGTTTGTCCTGCTGGTGGATGTTGTTTTCGTGCTAGTGGATGGGCTTGTCCTCGTTGTAGTTGGGTTTGCCCTGCTGATAGATGGTCTTGCTGTGGTGGTAGATGGACTTCCCGTGCTGGTTGATGAGCTTGTTGCGCTGGTAGGTGAGATTGCTGTGCTGGTTGATGGGTTCGCTGTGCTGGTAGTTACGCTTGCAGTGCTGGTTGATTGGCTTGCGGTGCTGGTGTTTAATGGCTTGTTGGTAGATTGGTTTGTCTTCCTGGTGGATTGGCTTGCCGTGATGGTAGATAGGCTTGTCTTGCTGATAGATGGTGAAATGCTGGTAGATGCACTTGCCGTTCCTGCAAATTGCCTTGCTGTGCTGCCTGATGGGCCTGTTGTCCTTGCAGTCAGGCCAAGTTTGTTGTTAGCCATGCTTGACCTACTGATTGTTGCTTTTACCGTGGTGGTAGATGGTGAGGTGCTTGTAGATAAGCTTGCCGTGTTGGTAGATGGGCTTCCTGTTCTGATTGATGCGATTGTCGAGCTGGTAGATGATTTTATCGTGCTGGAAGTTGGGTTTGCCGAGCTGGTAGATGGATTCGACGTGTTGATGGATGGGCTTGCCATGCTGGTAGATGGTCTTGCCGTGCTTGTAAATGAGCTTGCCGTTCTGGTGGATTGGCTTGTCGCGCTGGTAGGTGAGCTTGCTGTGGTGGTGAATGGGATTGCGGTGATGGTGTATGTTGGCGTGTTGGTAGATTGGTTTGTCTTCCTGGTGGATTGGCTTGCCGTGATGGTAGATAGGCTTGTCTTGCTGATAGATGGTGACGTGCTGGTAGATGCACTTGCCGTTCTTGTAAATTGGCTTGCCGTGTTGGATGATGAGCCTGTTGTCCTTGCAGTCGGACCATGTTTTTTAGTAGCCATGCTTGTCGTGCCGATAGTTGCGCTTACCGTGCTGGTAGATGGTGAGGTGCTTGTAGATAAGCTTGCCGTGTTGGTAGATGGGCTTGCGGTGCTGGTAGTTGGTGGAGTGCTGGTAAATGTGCTTACCGTACTGGTAGAAGGCATTTTCTTGCTGGTGGACAAGCTTGTTGTGCTAAAAGATGGGTTTGTTGTACTGGCAAATGGATTTACCGTGCTGGTAGATGGAATCGACGTGCTGAAAGATGGGCTTGCCCTGTTGGGAGAAGCGCTTGCCCTGTTGGTAGATGATCTCGATGGGCTTGCGGTCCTGGTGGATGTTTTTCCCGTGCTGGCAGATGGGCTTCCCGAGTTTGTGGATGGGTTTGCCGTTCTGATAGATCGGTTTGCGTTACTCGTAGATTGGTTTGTCCTGCTGGTGGATGTTGTTTTCGTGCTGGCAGATGGACTTGTCCTCCTTGTATTTGGGTTTCCCCTGCCGATAGATGGGCTTGCTGTGGTGGTAGATGGACTTCCCGTGCTGGTTGATGAGCTTGTTGCGCTGGTAGGTGAGATTGCTGTGCTGGTTGATGGGTTCGATGTGCTGGTAGTTACGCTTGCAGTGCTGGTTAATTGACTTACGGTGCTGGTGTTTAATGGCTTGTTCGTAGATTGGTTTGTCTTCCTGGTGGATTGGCTTGTCGTGATGGTAGATAGGCTTGTCTTGCTGATAGATGGTGACGTGCTGGTAGATGCACTTGCCGTTATTGAAAATTGCCTAGCCGTACTAGCTGATGGGCCTGTTGTCCTTGCAGTCAGGCCAAGTTTGTTGCTAGCTATGCTTACCGTGCTGATGGTTGCGTTTACCGTGCTGGTAGATGGTGATATGTTTGTAGATAAGCTTGCCGTGTTGGTAGATGGGCTTGCGGTGCTGGTAGTTGGTGGAGTGCTGGTAAATGTGATTGTCGTACTGGTAGAAGGGCTTTCAGTGCTATTGGATGGGTTTGCCGTGCTAAAAGATGGGTTTGTCGTACTGGTATATGGATTTGCCGTGCTGGTAGATGGATTCGACGTGCTGAAAGATGGGCTTGCCCTGTTGGGAGATGTGTTTGCAATGTTGGTAGATGGTCTCGATGTGCTGGTAGATGGGCTTGTGGTCCTGGTGGGTGTTGTTCCCGTGCTGGCAGATGGGCTTCCCGTGTTCGTCGATGGGTTTCCTGTGCTAATAGATCGGCTTGCGTTACTGGTAGATAGGTTTGTCCTGCTGGTGGATGTTGTTTTCGTGCTGGTGGATGGGCTTGTCCTCGTTGTAGTTGGGTTTGCCCTGCTGATAGATGGTCTTGCTGTGGTGGTAGATGGACTTCCCGTGCTGGTTGATGAGCTTGTTGCGCTGGTAGGTGAGATTGCTGTGCTGGTTGATGGGTTCGCTGTGCTGGTAGTTACGCTTGCAGTGCTGGTTGATTGGCTTGCGGTGCTGGTGTTTAATGGCTTGTTGGTAGATTGGTTTGTCTTCCTGGTGGATTGGCTTGCCGTGATGGTAGATAGGCTTGCCTTGCTGATAGATGGTGAAATGCTGGTAGATGCACTTGCCGTTCCTGCAAATTGCCTTGCTGTGCTGCCTGATGGGCCTGTTGTCCTTGCAGTCAGGCCAAGTTTGTTGTTAGCCATGCTTGCCCTACTGATTGTTGCTTTTACCGTGCTGGTAGATGTTGAGGTGCTTGTAGATAAGCTTGCCGTGTTGGTAGATGGGCTTCCTGTTCTGATTGATGCGATTGTCGAGCTGGTAGATGATCTTATCGTGCTGGAAATTGGGTTTGCCGAGCTGGTAGATGGATTCGACGTGTTGATGGATGGGCTTGCCATGCTGGTTGATGGTCTTGCCGTGCTTGTAAATGAGCTTGCCGTTCTGGTGGATTGGCTTGTCGCGCTGGTAGGTGAGCTTGCTGTGCTGGTGGATGGGATTGCGGTGATGGTGTATGTTGGCGTGTTGGTAGATTGGTTTGTCTTCCTGGTGGATTGGCTTGCCGTGATGGTAGATAGGCTTGTCTTGCTGATAGATGGTGACGTGCTGGTAGATGCACTTGCCGTTCTTGTAAATTGGCTTGCCGTGTTGGATGATGAGCCTGTTGTCCTTGCAGTCGGACCATGTTTTTTAGTAGCCATGCTTGTCGTGCCGATAGTTGCGCTTACGGTGCTGGTAGATGGTGAGGTGCTTGTAGATAAGCTTGCCGTGTTGGTAGATGGGCTTGCGGTGCTGGTAGTTGGTGGAGTGCTGGTAAATGTGCTTGCCGTACTGGTAGAAGGCATTTTCTTGCTGGTGGACAAGCTTGTTGTGCTAAAAGATGGGTTTGTTGTACTGGCAAATGGATCTACCGTGCTGGTAGATGGAATCGACGTGCTGAAAGATGGGCTTGCCCTGTTGGGAGAAGCGCTTGCCCTGTTGGTAGATGATCTCGATGGGCTTGCGGTCCTGGTGGATGTTTTTCCCGTGCTGGCAGATGGGCTTCCCGAGTTTGTGGATGGGTTTGCCGTTCTGATAGATCGGTTTGCGTTACTGGTAGATTGGTTTGTCCTGCTGGTGGATGTTGTTTTCGTGCTGGCAGATGGACTTGTCCTCCTTGTATTTGGGTTTCCCCTGTCGATAGATGGGCTTGCTGTGGTGGTAGATGGACTTCCCGTGCTGGTTGATGAGCTTGTTGCGCTGGTAGGTGAGATTGCTGTGCTGGTTGATGGGTTTGATGTGCTGGTAGTTACGCTTGCAGTGCTGGTTAATTGGCTTGCGGTGCTGGTGTTTAATGGCTTGTTCGTAGATTGGTTTGTTTTCCTGGTGGATTGGCTTGCCGTGATGGTAGATAGGCTTGTCTTGCTGATAGATGGTGACGTGCTGGTAGATGCACTTGGCGTTCTTGTAAATTGGCTTGGCGTGTTGGCTGATGGGCCTGTTGTCCTTGCAGTCGGACCAAGTTTTTTAGTAGCTATGCTTGCCGTGCTGATAGTTGCGCTTACCGTGCTGGTAGATGGTGATGTGCTTGTAGATAAGCTTGCCGTGTTGGTAGATGGGCTTCCGGTGCTGGTAGTTGGTGGAGTGCTGGTAAATGTGCTTGGGGTACTGGTAGAAGGGCTTTGCGTGCTATTGGATGTGTTTGTCGTGCTAATAGACGGGTTTGTCGTACTTGTAGTTGGATTTCCCGTGCTGGTAGATGGATTCGACGTGCTGAAAAATGGACTTGCCCTGTTGGGAGATGCGCTTGCAATGTTGGTAGATGATCTTGACGTGCTGGTAGATGGGCTTGCGGTCCTGGTGTGTGTTGTTCCCGTGCTGGCAGATGGGCTTCCCGTGTTTGTGGATGGGTTTGCCGTTCTGATAGATCGGTTTGCGGTACTGGTAGATTGGTTTGTCCTGCTGGTGGATGTTGTTTTCGTGCTGGCGGATGGGCTTGTCCTCCTTGTAGTTGGGTTTGCCCTGCCGATAGATTTGCTTGCTGTGGTGGTAGATGGACTTCCCGTTCTAGTTGTTGAGCTTGTTGCGCTGGTAGGTGAGATTGCTGTGCTGGTTAATGAATTAGCTGTGCTGGTAGTTACGCTTGCAGTGCTGGTTGATTGGCTTGCGGTGCTGGTGTATGGTGGCTTGTTGGTAGATTGGTTTGTCTTCCTGGTGGATTGGCTTGCCGTGATGGTAGATAGGCTTGCCTTGCTGATAGATGGTGACATTGTGGTAGATGCACTTGCCGTTCTTGTGAATTGGCTTACCGTGTTGGTTGATGGGCCTGTTGTCCTCGTAGTCGGGCCAAGTTTGTTGGTAGCCATGCTTCCCGTCCTGATAGTTGCTCTTAGCGTTCTGCTAGATGGCGAGGTGCCGTTAGAAAAGCTTGCCGTGTTGGTATATGGGCTTGCTGTGCTGGTAGTTGGTGGAGTGCTGGTAAATGTGATTGTCGTACTGGTAGAAGGGTTTTCAGTGCTATTGGATGGGTTTGCAGTGCTAAAAGATGGGTTTGTCGTGCTGGTATATGGATTTGCCGTGCTGGTAGATGGACTCGACGTGCTGAAAGATGGGCTTGCCCTGTTGGGAGATGTGTTTGCAATGTTGATAGATGGTCTCGAGGTGCTAGTAGATGGGCTTGTGGTCCTGGTGGGTGTTGTTCCCGTGCTGGCAGATGGGCTTCCCGTGTTCGTCGATGGGTTTCCTGTGCTAATAGATCGGCTTGCGTTACTGGTAGATAGGTTTGTCCTGCTGGTGGATGTTGTTTTCGTGCTGGTGGATGGGCTTGTCCTCTTTGTAAGTGGGCTTGCCCTGCTGATAGATGGGCTTCCTGTGGTGGTAGATTGATTTCCCGTGCTGGTCAATGAGCTTCCTGCGCTGGTAGGTGAGCTTGCTGTGCTGATGGATGGGTTTGCCGTGCTGGTAGTTACGCTGGCAGTGCTGGTTGATTGGCTTGCGGTGCTGGTGTTTAGTGGCTTGTTGGTAGATTGGTTTGTCTTCCTGGTGGATTGGCTTGCCGTGATGGTAGATAGGCTTGCCTTGCTGATAGATGGTGACGTGCTGGTAGATGCACTGGCCGTTCTTGCAAATTGCCTAGCTGTGCTGGCTGATGGGCCTGTTGTCCTTGCAGTCAGGCCAAGTTTGTTGGTAGCCATGCTTGCCGTACTGATGGTTGGTTTTACCGTGCTGGTAGATGGTGAGGTGCTTGTAGATAATCTTGCCCTATTGGTAGATGGGCTTGCTGTGCTGATTGATGCGCTTGCCGAGCTGGTAGATGATCTTATCGTGCTGGTAGTTGGGTTTGCCGAGCTGGTAGATGGATTCGACGTGTTGATGGATGGGCTTGCCATTATGGTAGATTGTTTTGCCGTGCTTGTAAATGAGCTTGCCGTTCTGGTGGATTGGCTTGTCGCGCTGGTAGGTGAGCTTGCTGTGCTGGTGGATGGGATTGCGGTGATGGTGTATGGTGGCGTGTTGGTAGATTGGTTTGTCTTCCTGGTGGATTGGCTTGCCGTGATGGTAGATAGGCTTGTCTTGCTGATAGATGGTGACGTGCTGGTAGATGCACTTGCCGTTCTTGTAAATTGGCTTGCCGTGTTGGATGATGAGCCTGTTGTCCTTGCAGTCGGACCAAGTTTGTTGGTAGCTATGCTTGCCGTGCTGATGGTTGCGTTTACTGTGCTGGTAGATGGTGATGTGCCGTTAGATAAGCTTGCCGTGTTGGTAGATGGGCTTGCGGTGCTGGTAGTTGGTGGAGTGCTGGTAAATGTGCTTGCCGTACTGGTAGAAGGCATTTTCTTGCTGGTGGACAAGCTTGCCGTGCTAAAAGATGGGTTTGTCGTACTGGTAAATGGATTTGCCGTGCTGGTAGATGGATTAGCTGTGCTGGTAGTTGGATTTGACGTACTGAAAGATGGGCTTGCCCTGTTGGGAGATGCGCTTGCCCTGTTGGTAGATGATCTCCATGGGCTTGCGGTCCTGGTGGGTGTTGTTCCCGTGCTAGCAGATGGGCTTCTTGAGTTTGTGGATGGGTTTGCCGTTCTGATAGATCGGTTTGCGGTACTGGTAGATTGGGTTGTCCTGCTGGTGGATGTTGTTTTTGTGCTGGCAGATGGGCTTTTCCTCCTTGTAGTTGGGTTTGCCCTGCTGACAGATGGGCTTGCTGTGGTGGTAGATGGATTTCCCGTGCTGGTTGATGAGCTTGTTGCGCTGGTAGGTGAGATTGCTGTGCTGGTTGATGGGTACGCTGTGCTGGTAGTTACCTTTGCAGTGCTGGTTGATTGGCTTGCGGTGCTGGTGTATAGTGGCTTGTTGGTAGATTGGTTTGTCTTCCTGGTGGATTGGCTTGTCGTGATGGTAGATAGGCTTGCCTTGCTGATAGATGGTGAAATGCTGGTAGATGCACTTACCGTTCTTGTGAATTGGCTTACCGTGTTGGCTGATGGGCCTGTTGTCCTCGTAGTCGGGCCAAGTTTGTTGGTAGCCATGCTTCCCGTGCTAATAGATGCTCTTAGCGTGCTGGTAGATGCTGGGGTGCCGTTAGATAAGCTTGCCGTGTTGGTAGATGGGCTTGCGGTGCTGGTAGTTGGTGGAGTGCTGGTAAATGTGATTGTCGTACTGGTAGAAGGGCTTTCAGTGCCATTGGATGGGTTTGCAGTGCTAAAAGATGGGTTTGTCGTACTGGTAAATGGATTTGCCGTGCTGGTAGATGGATTCGACGTGCTGAAAGATGGGCTTGCCCTGTTGGGAGATGTGTTTGCGCTGTTGGTAGATGATCTCGATGTGCTGGTAGATGGGCTTGTGGTCCTGGTGGGTGTTGTTCCCGTGCTGGCAGATGGGCTTCGCGTGTTCGTCGATGGGTTTCCTGTGCTAATAGATCGGCTTGCGTTACTGGTAGATAGGTTTGTCCTGCTGGTGGATGTTGTTTTCGTGCTGGTGGATGGGCTTGTCCTCTTTGTAAGTGGGCTTGCCCTGCTGATAGATGGTCTTGCTGTGGTGGTAGATGGACTTCCCGTGCTGGTCGATGAGCTTCTCGCGCTGGTAGGTGAGCTTGCTGTGCTGATGGATGGGTTTGCTGTGCTGGTAGTTACGCTTGCAGTGCTGGTTGATTGGCTTGCGGTGCTGGTGTATGGAGGCTTGTTGGTAGATTGGTTTGTCTTCCTAGTGGATTGGCTTGCCGTGATGGTAGATAGGCTTGCCTTGCTGATAGATGGTGAAATGCTGGTAGATGCACTTATCGTTCTTGTGAATTGGCTTACCGTGTTGGCTGATGGGCCTGTTGTCCTCGTAGTCGGGCCAAGTTTGTTGGTAGCCATGCTTGCCGTGCTAATAGTTGCTCTTAGCGTGCTGGTAGATGGTGAGGTGCCGTTAGATAAGCTTGCCGTGTTGGTAGATTGGCTTGCGGTGCTGGTAGTTGGTGGAGTGCTGGTAAATGTGATTGTCGTACTCCTAGAAGGGATTTTCTTGCTGGTGGACAAGCTTGCCATGCTGGTAGATGGGCTTGACGTGCTTGTAAATGCGCTTGCCGTGCTGGTAGATCGGCCTTTTATTGTTTTTGTTAAAGATTCGGTTGAAAGAGATATTAAAGAACTGCACCCGACCAGTATCAAGATGCCTAGGATAGGTGGCCTCATCATTGTCTTTACCTTGCAGAAAAGAGACAGGAAATGTTGAGTGACATTTTCCTGTGAGTACAGAACCTAAGAAAAAAACATTTTGCTATACTAGTTGTTTGGCCTACGTCGGCTGGTAGCGTTGAAAAATGTCAAAAAGCTATCTATGTCACAAAGCTATCTATGGTGCCACGGGCTTTTTTTTGAAAACTTTCCACAAAATATTGGTTTGTATGAACAACTGTCGTGAATCACTTGTCTTGATGTGGTATTTGTGATCAAAGCGGGATACATGTACTTTACAAAAAGACGAGATGAGAGAGTTACATGATTATCACAGAATATAACCTTTGATTGTAGTCTTTTTTGTGTGATCGTCACGTGGCATGCCATGATGTCTTTGTCACACAGCATGCTGTTTACCTTCACTTGCTATTGACGAATATGTATTTGCCCTGCAGAGCAGGCAAAAACCCGCGAAAGACTTCTACGAGCCGTTCAACTTTATTACGAGAAGGAATGCCATTGGGTATGGAACCGACTGACAACACGTGTTTCAGTGTGCAGAACCATTGTTATGCCTAGAAATTTAGATTGGCGCAGCCCATTTTCATAACCGTCATATACGCTGCCATTCACATCCGCACCGGCTGGAACTGATTTATATGGAAAAAAAACGGTATTTTACAAAGACATTTCATTGGTGACACTGCGTCAGTCGTGTGTTAAATGAAGCAAAATTGGACAGTGATTAAGTAGGTTATGTAACTGTGCTAAATATACCATGTCATCTTATAAAAATGGTAAGATTTATGGCTAGGAGCTGTACAAGCGTCAATGTGTATGTGTTAATAATAACATTATTACCCTTATTAGGGAATACCCTTTCTGGTGTTCTCATTTTGAAAATTAACTGAACACTCCGGTTAACACTATTACTGTTTTCAGGGTTTACACTTTCTGGATATTTCAGATCTGCCATCTTTTAATTTCGATGACTCCTGTTTTACGGCATAGGAATTCCGGAAAATCTACAACCATTTAAGGCGCCGCTGAAAGTATCGGTATGAAATCATTTCAGCTAGATTGAAATGTTGCTTCCAACTTGACAACATCGAAACGTTTTGTGCCAATACGCATATTAGATAGAAGCAAAAATCCATCACCCATATAGTCAACCATTAAATCAAAAAAAAAAAAACGTATGCCCCCCACAGTGTGTCGACAGCGTACACGTCCAACTTGTGATCCTTTAGTTATACTGATAAGTACCATTTTTCAGGTTAGTTAGTAATTTTGAAAACCAAAATTAGAATCCAAATTTAACAGTTTGATTGGGCGGCAGTTTTCTAGGAGATTTTGATCTTTCTCTTGTTTTTCAGTTGAAGTTATTACACCCGTCTTTCCTGAAGTCTTAGTTTCCAGTACTGAGTGAATGTCCGAATGATTTGAAAATGAATGGTTTAACTTTACTCCAAAATGTTGATAAGATTATATCCACAAATTGCCACACAAAACTAAAAAAGTATGCCTTACATTTTTTACATAATTTAAATTTTTACCTGCATGTAATATGAGAGATCAATAAAGTTTATTCAGGATCACCTTATCGCTGATAAAAAAATGAAACGTTTGATTAAAACTGAAGTTTGTTCTTGTTTTCACTCATTTTTACTTACTACAGTATTTGATGCTTTTTGGCTAGCATAAATAAGTTTTGTTGTAATGATTATTGTTTGACCGAGTCTTGATTCCAAATGTAAAAAACATTTTGTTGACTTTTGCATCTTTTATGACAATTAAACTTTAGATCTTGAATTCTTCAATCTTGTATTCTTACAAAATCTATTCTTGTCTATCATCAGATTGTATCAAGCAGTTTTCTATCAAGAATGGTCAGATTTCTATAAGCAGACATCTTTCAGAATATATATATATATATAATATTCAAAGTATTAATATCCTGGGAGAGTTTATCGATTATTTACATTTTCTGAAATTTCCCATACATGTTTTGGAGTTTCGTTCTTTCACTCAGCTACTTTGGAACTGAATAAATAATTTACTTGCGAGCAGAAAAGCTTATCTTTTGTTGAATTTCCAAACGTTCGAATGACAACTTGGAATATTCAGCTCAGATGCCAAAGAGAACCTCAAGATTGTAACTAGAAGCCAAGTGTACGCTCTGTATCATTATTTCTGGACCTGGTGAAAGCCGATGTGTGACCATTTGTTTTTGCCACACATGACTTAAATTGAAGGTGTCCATCAGAACCATGTATAGTCGAGCCAGCGACAGTTGTACTACACAATAAACTATTCCTATTTGAAGGATGGTTAAGGCGGGAGTGCAACTTTATGAGCAAAAATGACAATGCTAGAGTTAAACAAAAAACAATAATAAATAGTCTGTTTGTATCAGCAAATAGGTAGACTTTTGAGACAAAAAAACACAAAAAGACTATTACGTCTGGAAACTCTACTTTAAAAAATAGTTGAAAACTTTAAAATGGAGGAATATATGGCCAAAACGCGGTGAAGGAAGGTTAATGAAAAATATATGCAGTAGCAGCTATAATGTATTTAAGGAACAAACAAGTATATAAAATGTTAGTAGAGGTGAGAGCGAAAGTGTGGTTCGATATTAATGCTAGTCTCCTGATTGAAACAAAAAAAAACCAAAAACAAAATATTCCTGTTTAATGTTAGGTTAATGACAGTATTAAAGTCACCACCCAGTACTAAGTTAGTACAGTTAAATTCATTAAGTAATAAACTGGATAGAGCATGAAAATATTTTTCACCGTCTCCAGAATCGAAAGGCAAATGAAGATTAACCATAGTTAAATAATGACCTTTAAATTCTACCTCCAGGCACAAACACCTCTCAAACTCATCTCTTTTGACTTGCGTATTTTATCATGTCTCCTAAATAAACTCTCGTGCACGCGTTGTCTTCATGGTTAATTCAGTGCCGTTTCCCTATTCAATTGTCCAAATATTTTTCTCAAATCTGCATGCCTCTAGAATGAAGATTATATCGCTGGTGTGACTTTTCACACGTAAGAATAATTCATATCGTGTAACATTTCTATCTCAGATCCCTCAAACATTTCACGAGGTTACCTATGTTATTTTGAGGTGTTTTATGTACAAAATAACACTAACTTTGAAAAAAATCTAAGAGATGAATAAGTTGGAGAGCTTAAAGGTGGAGAGTACATAAAAATTACATAAAGTTCTCATGAAATAGTGCGAAAAGTTATTTGTAAATCTTCAATTTTTTTTCGATTTTTCTTCGAAGGGAAAAAGACATTCGAAAATAATTTTTTGTATGGTGGGTATTTGGAACCACATTTTGGCATATATAGTCTTTGCGTAATACTATACTAATACAACTGTAAATAAGTATGAAACACATGCTTAATAAGTACATCTACACACGAATTTAGTTTCTTCAGCTAACAAATGTGTTAATACGTTCATAAATATTACAATAGTTCAGATTGAATGCAAGTGTATGGCTATAAGCAACAAATTTACTTTCAAACGTATTTATTAGACATGCATCACATCCTTATTTAGAACATTATTATGCACTGACGATAAGCACCAAACGGTGGTCCCAATTACTCACCATATAAAAATATTTTCAAATACCCTTTTCTCCTTAAAAAAATGGGGAAAAATATTGAAGACCATATTTGCGATAAGCCTTGACGCTCTGTTATCTGATTCTGACATCATTTTTATTTTTTCTTCTCCTTAAAAAAACTCAAAAAGTATGAAATGTTATGCAAGATTGTGCCAACAAAGGAGAATGACGGTGAGATTTTTGGGTACACAGCAGGCTGAAAGGTAGATTTCAAATGCGATGACGACGGAAATGCTAAAGTGTTTATAACAACAACATAGCAAATTAGTAAACCACAGTTAAAATCAGGATATGCTTCTTATTTCTTATGTGATCAGTTTTCCTAATATGGCTGCCAGCCACAAAAGTTACAAACCACATGACAGCCATGTTGTTATTTTTGACTAATGTGTCAAAATTAAAAATCGAGGCGTGATTTACCTAACAACCCAGTGGTGATGTTTCTGTTAGAATTTAGCCCAGGAGTGGCTAATCTCAAGTTATCCTAACACAATCAAGGGAAGAGAAGAGTGACATTCGAAGACGAACGCGCGTAATTCTCAATATATGAACATTATAACTTTAAAATAATGTCTTGCCGCAGAGAGAGTAAAACCAAAGAGTGACCACAGTGTGATAACTGGCAAATGGTCACACGAAATTGGTGAAATACGGCCTTTTATCAGTTTACTTCAGTTATGGCTCTATTCTAACTGTTACGACTAAAAAAAAATGATCTTACCTGCAATCTATTAGACGTCTCTGGTATACAATTACTCAAAATGCTGTGCTGTTATCACATTTAGTGAATAATAACATGAAAAAAGTGCAAAGTGACTAGACCTCACGGATGCTTATTCCACCAACAGAATCGCAAAGTCACTGCTCAAGGCCATCTGTCATTCCATCGGTAAGACATTCACACTGAAAACGGAAATGTCACCAAGGAAGCTCTATATCAAAACTGCGCAAAGTCTTTGGTCTAAAAAGTTAAGAATTCCGCTTGTAAATTTGCTATCCACATACAATCCTCTGTTGTAGGATCCCTCTCTTTCAGACAACTCTCTCTCAGACATCTCTCATAACCAGCTAAAGTCGCTTTTCCCTCTCTTATGACCTGTTGTGGTAGATTCTCCGTTACGAAAGGCTTTTAGCCTTCAGGCGGCCTCATGGCTGTCATGATAACCCTGAATGTTTACTGTCTACAGAAAAATTTGGCTACCCCGGGACAAGAGACACGTAGCCGATTAGGATATGTCATAACTTGATGAATCTGCTTTAAGGTGATACCAAATCCTGTAAAACTTTTCCAGTCTGAGAACTGCACCTTCAATAGCCTGATTTCTCACATTCTCACCTTCTCTTTTTCCATGCTTTCTGACATATTCAGTTCCTCATTTTGTTGGTGGAGATTTCCAATTTCGGACAGATTTATGGTCTGATTTATGCTGGAGTTACCAGTGATCATGCATGGGGAAATGTACCTTAAATTGACAGCTTGGACGTCTATGAGTGCAGGCAGGCATTATCTTAAATGACTCAGCAACGATCGAAGAAACACGTATACTGAGCAAATAAAAAAAACTTCCAACGTGTTACTTTATGTTCCAAAAATACCCATATAGAGCAAAGTGTGTTGCTGTTGGATAAATCTGGTTTGTTGAAGTAATGTGCGTACACTAACACAGGATTAGACATTAAGGCAAAGAAAACAATAATATAATGTATTTATCAGATGAAAGACCATTAAACACTATCCAGGAAAAAAGATTGATTCTCTTTATAGAATATTTCTACCCGACCAAAATTCACAGCAGCAAGGCGCCATGCTCTTGGACAGTCTGAGGTTGGCGTCTCAAGGAACGAAGACTTCTTCCAGGAGCATTCTATACGTGTGCGATTAGATTGAGGTCAGGTGATCTCGATGTCCACTCTAACCACAATCCTATCCCATTGCCTCTGGTTCCAGCGCATGTGAAATTGTGCCCAACGCATAAGTTCATTACGGTTACGTGTCACAATCGGCCCAAGATAACGACGTCGGGCACAAAGATGGGCAGCGCGCAGGCGGTTTCGCATGGTCTAGGCAGTTACGGACCCCTAAACAGTGCGTTTCTGGCTGACGTTACGGCCGCAAAGCGATTACGTAAATGACTTGGCCGAATTTGATTGTCATCACATGTGGCCGTCCTGGCCTGTCGATCAGATGTCGTACCCGTTTGATGGACACGTCTCCTCAGGTCGTAAATTGTCTGTCTACTGCATCTCACGGCACGTGCAACAACCACAGTAGACTGGCCAACCACAGGATTGTTAGCCTCTTTCATCTAATCAGCGTCAAATTCTGCACGCGTCTCAGTGCTCCGTCACGTGAAATTGTGGTCAAGTGACCTCATAGACGTGCAAGGTTGCATTTCACAAAAGAACGTGCAGCATTTATCCTGCGCGCTTCACCACAGTTACAATGGTTGGATGCGTCTACTTAGACCTGGCTTCTATGGTATTCGCCCATATTAAATACCTGCTGGTTTCCTCTCCGGCCTTACGTGAGAAGGTCTGTCATCAACCTGCGGATGGTCGTGAGTTCGCCCCGGGCTCTGCCCTGTTTCCATCCACCATAATGCTAGCCGCCGTCGTATAAGTGAAATGCACTTGAGTACGGCGTAGAACACCGATCAAATAAATAAATAAATATTAAATACGATGTGCTACCGATCTTCAGTGTAATCCATATACTGAATAAAACATACCTCCAAATAATGTAAAGTTTTTATTTTGTTTTGTTTTGTTTTTTGATCAGTATATCTTAGCATGACGGGTAAATGAAAAGACTGCAACGCCGTAATAGTTTACTATAACACCCTGCCATAGTTAACCAAATAAACAAAGAGAGCTTATAGTGACAGGAAGTCCAGCCCATTCTGGCTTCCTCTCCGGCCGTACGTGGGAAGGTTTTTCCAGCAACTTGCGGATGGTCGTGGGTTTCCCCCGGGTACTGCCCGGTTTCCTCCCACCATAATGCTGGCGGCCGTCGTATAAGTGAAATATTCTTGAGTACGGTGTAAAACACCAATCAAATAAATTAATAAATATAGTGACAGGCGGGATTCAACCAGTCATTTGACTGGCTCAGAGAGAGCAACTGACTCGCGTTTACCTTTTTGACAATGCTGATTTGCTCTCACATTATTAACCCCTGCAAATGCGACACCAAGAGTAATCCTACATGTGTATATTTACATGGCAGTTAAGTGGTGTCAAATTGAAATCACCAAAACGTGACAACAGATGATAATATAGGTATATATGCTGAATGACTAGCATCCATACACGTTGATCTTTCAATACCGTTACATATTTTTTAGAATTTCACTGGGTACTTGTAATGTCTTCATCATGATCATGCCCTGATTATGTTTAGTCCTACATGTCAAGCCATCAATAAGTGAATGATGCTTTTTTTATGTGGACCTGTTCAACCAAAACAATATGTGGCTCTCGTTGTCTATATACTGTAGTTCCATCTTCTATACGAAGTACGTGGACAACTTTGCCTATGTGACTACAAAATTGAAATTCTATTTCTAATTTAGACCATATTATTGTGTGAGTGCTGACCAAGGTTTTCAGCGTAAATAAAATCCGCGCCCAATGTGCAGGGCTCACTTGTTCGATGGTGTATTAGCTAATACTAGTAATAAGTCTTATTTTATATTTAAGATTTTAGCCAAACTTAGCAGCCAATGCAGTTGTCCAAAGCCAAAGTATAGCAATAGCAGATTTAGTTTATATTTAATATGCTGTTACATAATTATATTTGGGCTCAACACAAAGTTGTAGGCTTGGCCTGAAAGTTAAATCTGGTATTTGGTCTTAAAACAGTTGTGAACTATGGGACCCTGGGGACTAAATATTAACCGCTGACCATATTCTTTTCCACTGGCCTGCCTGTTTTTCTTTGACCAAGGATTTTTACGGGAATGCTTTTGGCCAGTTGTTATATGGCATTCGACCATGTTTTTTGCACTCCTTATTTCTTTGGTCAAACAAAGCTTTTCTTATCGCCGTGACCAGGTCCTTAAAATGTGTAGGAATGTGTCTCAAGCATGAACAGCATATGTCAGAATAATTTTTTCTCGGAGTGAGATTTTAATTCCACAATGAAATACGGAACTTGTGGCTGTGGTAACATTTTACCTAGCTTAGCAAGTGTGACAAAGAATTACAAAACGTCTTCAAAAAACATTTAAGTTTACCTTTCTCAAGAAGCTTCAAGACACAAGAACCGGAAAATAGGAGAGAGTTCGGATTATCCCCATAGGAGTAATATCCTGGGGCCCCTACAATAAACAAAATATGCCGAGGTTCAAAACTACTGCCTGCCGAGGATGTTTTGAATGCCATCTACAAAAAAGAGATTATGCCAGAAGGAGCAGTCTGATAACATATTTTATCTAAAATAAACAACATACTGACAAAACAGGTGAAAGCTTGTATATATATATATAACAAGGAATTCAATAAAAATATTCCCTGACGAGACAAAAATGAAATGCCATGACTTTTGTTAAAAAAAAAATGCAGATTCGGTAATCTAATCAGATTTTGTCTACTTACCAAGACTAGCTCAACTTTTTTCGTACCGATCTTATCACACCTCAGTTACTAGGAGGTTAAAGAGAATGACGAGTATTAGATCAGAGTTGCCCTTAGCTCTTCCCGTCCAATCCTTCTTCTCTTAGGCTCAGATGTAGTTTGCAGTCGGCCCCTTTGGAGTGGAGCAAAGTTTATCGACGACTCCGCCCACTTTGAGGACGTCACGTCGTACTGAGACAACTGTGAGGAATGGTTACAACACCAGAATGATTACATTTATTTATCTGATTTGTGTTTCACGCCGTCCTTAAGAATATTTTCCTTACACTGTAATCTTTAGCATTTCAGTATGTCTAAAAATGTTTATCTAAGCATATTCTGTGAGCATTATTATGCGTACACTTGTTACTTTTTTGAAGCCCTGAAACTGGCCAACCAATGTAGTTTTGTCGCATTAATAGTTCCTCTTTTATATGCCTAAAGGTTTAGGATTTGATGGGAGGAACCAGGACAGAGCCGGAGGGAAACTCGTGACCATCCGTACTTGTTGTCAGGCCTTACCACGTACGGCCAGAGAGGAGGTCAGCATGAGCTGGACGTGAACTCCCAGGGATCGCATTGATGGGAGACCCCAGAATCATTGTGATCGCCTAGGAAGACCCCATAATGATTATAAATCACAAGCAAAAGCTTGTAAACACCTGGGCATAGTTGTTCAAAAGTGTATTAACAAATACTGGTATTAAGTCATATTTTGTATTTAGGATTTAAGCCAAATTCAGCAGCCAATACAGTTGTCAAAAGTCCAAATATAACAGCAACAGATTTAGTTTGTGGGTTTCCAATTATTTGTGGGTTAAGTACAACGTTAAAGGCTTCAAGTTTAGTCTGGGGTTAAGCCTTCAAACAGTCTTGAACACCTGGGCCCTGTATATATACACATAATAAATCATGGGAGCTGTGACTCCGTATTCTAGATGCTAAAATGTAAATAGAAGTTAAACAGTTGGTTTCGGAACAGATGGTCAACAAGTTTGTATTGGTACATACTAGCCTTAGCTATCGGTATCACATTTGGACTTTCTTCTTTTATTCATTGGGCTTTCACGGCCTGCTATAGAAAAGAAAAAAACCTCCTATCAATTTTTTTCTTCTTCACAAGCTATACTTGGTAGGCTCGGTTATCTAACCATCATATGTTATTACTATTTATCTTGTAGCTATAAATCATCGGTGTGGCTTTATAATATTTCCCCTGGCTGTGATTCATCCACGTAAAACAACAATATTTGCAAAACCAGGCCGACTGAAGTCTTCCACTCGCCTCTGCCTCTACGTTCTCTACATAAATCTGATTACCACATGTACAACGTGCATAGGATACGTCTAACAATACTCGGGGGTGGGGCGTGGTGGTGGCGGAGGGTTTATACAGCAAATTGAGAAAAACTCGACAGGTGTAACTCGCGGAGCGGCACAGGGCAAATTGAGAAAACTGTGCATATGACACGTGTAACACTACGTGGGGAGGGACGAAACAGCGCATTAAGAAAACCGTGCATATGACACGTGTAACAATACACAGGGGAGGGGAAGGATACAGCAAAATGAGAAAAACGTGCATATGGTGCGTGTAACGATAGTCAGAGCGGGAAGGTGGGGATACAGCAAAATGAGAAAATGTACATATGATACGTGTACCAATACTCGAGAGGGGGGAGGAGGTAAAGAGGAAGGGGGATACATCAACCTGAGAAAAAAAAACATATACATTTGACAGGTATACCTGTAACCTGGGAAAACTACAGCAAACTATGCCATAATCCGTATGACAAGGAAACGAAAGTAATGATTTGATTATAGACTGGGCGTTGGCAGGGTTAAAGATGAAAGACAAGCGTCTGTTCTCCCATGGAACTCAGCTCAGCATGCCAGAGCTGTGTGATTTGCTCGCTGTATACCAGAGCCTGGAAACTGAAACATTCGTGCTGTTTTTGTAGCTAATTGACTTAAGCACAAACACATTTAATTTTTAGTGCAGACAATTACTTCTAAGAAAGATTAGATGAAGTAGACTGACCCCAGGTCTTTCCACTCCGCTCCGCTGTCTGGGACAGGTTGTCAATCAACCCGATGAAGGGTGTTTTATTTATTCACTTATTTGATTTGTGTTTACGTTGCACTCAGAAATATTTCACTTATACTACGGTTGCCAGCGTTATGGTTGGAGGAAATCTATGCCGAACCCGGGAAAGCTCATCTTCGCGCTTACCTCCGGAGAGGAAGCCAACATGACATCGACCGCACTGAGGAGAGGCTCATGAGTCAGTACTCTGCGCTGTCCACCGACCCCCATTAGTTTTCCATAAACGAGAATGTTAACATTTAGCGTTGTAGCTCAGTCCCAAACATTCCGTGGCCAATAAGCTTTGGTGCACACCTGGCCCAGCCTGTGAGAAAGAAGCCATAAAAGTCTTGACATAGGTTGACCATCAAAATCTGGACCTTTCTATGCCGACAGCTGGGAGGGGTGCCTAGCAACGCCAAGGGGACGTCACTCTCAGCCTCATCACCACCTGTCTCCTTGTGTCCTCTCGCCCAGAATTTCAAACTTTCGTCATTAAAACTCATACCTGCCCAAAGCCTAGACAATTTCAATCATTTTGATACCAAGCATGCACCTGTACACCAAAAACGGCAGGCTGGCAGCAAAAAAAAAAGACTTTACACCCTAAAATACACAGAACTACAATCGTAGTTCCGAAACCCTACCGAAAAACGGAAGTTGTAATGTATTCAGGAGATGGACCCAAAGCCTCACTTTTTAACAGAAAACGAATTTTGAATCCAACGCTATTTCATATAGGCCCAAACAGGGTCGATTTGTTGAATTTTACAAATTGAATGAAATATAGCGTTTGACTTATTTTCGCGCACCTAGCAGAATTCTGCGAATGGATACGTCGAATCCCACGGTATGATTAAGCCCACACTTGAGTTCAGTACGTTTAAAGAGATATGTTGTTTTAATATCTTCCGGTACGTCTAATATGGGATTACATTTGTCCGGTACGTCTAATATGGGAAGGCATTTGTCCGCTACGGCTAATATTGGATGGCATTTATCCGGTACGTCTAATATGGGATGGCATTTATCCGATACGTCTAATATGGGATGCCATTTCTCCGATACGTCTAATATGGGATGGCATTTATCGGGTACGTCAAATATGAGATTGCATTTATCCGGTACGTCTAATATGGGCTGGCGTTTATCCGGGTAGGTCAAATATGGGATGCCATTTATACCGTACATATAATATGGGATTGCATTTATCAAGTACGTCTTATATGGGATGGCATTTATCCGGTACATCCAATATGGGATTGCATTGCTCCGGTACGTCTAATATCGGATGACATTTGTCCGATACGTCTAATATGGGATTGCATCTATCTGGTACATCTGATACGAGATTGCATTTATGCAGTACGTCTAACATGGGATAGCATTAATTGCAGATTAATGACCGAGAAACTATGTAAACTATGCTGAAACGTTTTGAGACGTACTCAAACACAGATAAACACCCCGTGGAACGTAAATGCGTTATCAGTGGATAAACCACAGCCAGATATTTACATGACTAGAATACGTTTCATCACTTGTAACTGCTATCAATGTCTCTGATGATTTTTTTAAACGCCTCCATTTTTGTCAATGGCGTACGCATAAACTTAACGTGCATTAAATTTAGAAAAAATATAAGTTGACACATTTCTGATATATATGCTCCAAAAAATTATATATACTGTCACACAATTACATAGACAGGAATACCAACCACAAAGCTAAAACAGCAAACAAATAAAAACATGAAGTAGATAGAAACATCAAACAGATAAAAGCATCAAGCAGATATAAACATCAAACAGATAAAAACATCAAGTAGATAGAAATATCAAACAGATAAAAACATCAAATAGATAAAAACATCAAGTAGATAGAAACATCAAACAGATAAAAACATCAAGTAGATAGAAATATCAAACAGATAAAAGCATCAAGTAGATAAAAACATCAAGTAGATAGAAACATCAAATAGATAAAAACATCAAGTAGATAAAAACAAATAGATAAAAACATCAAGTAAATAAAAACATCAAAAAGATAGAAACATCAAGTAGATAGAAAGAATAAACAGATAAAAACATCAAGCAGATAGAAACATCAAACAGATAAAAACATCAAGTAGATAGAAACATCATGCAGCCAAGACCAACATGCAGCCACGACCAACATGCAGGTAAGAAAACCATTTAGCCAAAAACATAATGCGGGCTAGAGCATCATGTAGACAACAACAGCATGTAGATAAAGTCATCAAGCCTTAGAAAAAACAAGGAATGACATGTTAAAATCTACGACATTAAAAAATAAAATTGGCTAAAGCTTGAAAAGCTTTGTCAGAAACCATGGCCGGTTTTAAGACAGAATCCAGGCTTGGGTCAGAGATTCCGGCACAATGTAGGTTAAACCTGTGCAGGTAGGAATTAAGCGTAATATGACTTGATTGTAATTGTCGGACCAAGACTTCCAAGACTTTTGCACGGCGTGAGGATAGTTTTACTTCCGGAGAGATAGCTCTAGTGTTGAAACGAAAATAAAATCTGCCCTTATCAGATGAGTCCCAGTCCCTGTGAAACAACTTAACAAAATATATTTTAATTGTATTTACAGCTTCTGCGACAAACAAAACTAGTCCACAAGATATGTTGTTAGAGGCCAACGCTCCGTTGGCCAGCTTATGTGCCACTTACCATACATTCCCACATGAACATATACCCGTTCAAAGCCAACATAGATGCCTTATAAGTACGCGATAGTGAGAAGCCTCAGGGCGCTTTGATGCATCATTAAACGCTTGCAGGTAATTACCACAGGTAGTATTTGTTTAGTTACAAGCACACACCTTAGAAATCTGAGGGGTGTCGCTTTTCGTCATTTTCATTCCGAGTCTAAACGACGGACTATTCAAGACCAGCTTATGCTGGCTTCCTCTCCGGCCGTACGTGGGAAGGTCTGTCAGCAACCTGCGGATGGTCGTGGGTTTCCCCCGGGCTCTGCCCGGTTTCCACCCACCATAATGCTGGCCGCCGTCGCATAAGTGAAATATTCTTGAGTACGGCGTAAAACAACAATCAAAAAAAAAAAAAAAAAATGACGGACTAGCTGGGATTAGTTGCTAGGATGTGATTGAAGGGATGCAGTCCTTCTGTATGGGCAGCTCTCCTGCTTGAGAGTTATCAGTAACGTATTTAGCCCTGACATTGAATGACTTTGGGTCTGTGGCACCATTTTCAAGAATGTTTTGACGATTACATGGCTAAGGAATATTGGCTGTGAGGTTACAAATGGACACCTTCGGCCTAGGTGAGTGTTTTAAGTGTTGTTTTGTTTATTCATCAATATAATATACAAAGCATAAGATTCATATAAACATACAGAAACATACTGGCGGGAATAAAGCTCCATGGACCTTGCTCTATCCCATTAACATACAATTTGTATATAATACAGGCATGTGAACTGTGGTGATCATAAACATCTTGATTATCTGTTTCTTTGAACAAAGTAAATAAGTAAATAATATATATAGGTGCTTATAGTAACAGCTGTCAAGTATATTATTGTGTGTTAGACTAAACGGAGAATAAGAGCTGCAACATATACGATTTCAGTTTAGATTTGAATAAAGAAATTGACTGAATATTGCGTAAGTATGAATGGAGTTTGTTCCATTCCCGAGGGCCATCTACTTTAAGTGAACGATAGGATAGATTGCTTTTAAAGGGGGTTCGATACAGATCTAATAGCCAACGTGTTGTGCCATAGTGACGTACATCAATGTTTTATATAACGTAATTATTAAAGCTAGGTGGTAATACTTTGGGGGGTGGTAAAAAAATTTATGCATTATCTGAGCATGTTCTGAGCGGTGTCCTAATATAAACAGACCACTCACTACACATAACCTGCACTACATTAAATGACGTTGTTCTCAGGGCCCCTGTGAAAAGTCTAAGGCTTGTACATTGAATATTATCTAACTTTGACTTCAGCCTTTTACAAGCTGAATCATATTTTTACAAGCAGATAAAAAATTCCTTGGCCGTCCTAGCGTCCTTCCCCCAACCCCTGTCATGTGTATTTTCACTCAAGAGCACCTCTCCACACCATATCATACGCTTTTTCGGTGTGTATAAACATACCTACGACATATCCCTTATTTACTAGTGTATTCCTGATGGTGGGAGCATGATCTATCAAACTTTCTTTTGTAACAAATCCACTCTGCCCTGGAAATATTTTATTTTTTATCCCACAACCTTAAAAGGCGAGCACTGATCAATTTTTCTATAACCTTTCACAGATTTGATGTTAAAGCAGTATGCCGATATGATGAAGGGAGCGATGGGCCTTTACCAGGCTTGGCCACAGAAATAACAATAGCTTTCGTCAGTGACAAGGGTATCTCCATTTTCTTACAGAACAGCAGTAATACATTAATATAATTCAGACGTACAGCATAGAGGGAGATAAACCAGAACAGCGACGACAGTGTGATAGCTGACAAATGGTCACAGGTAACCGCTGACATACGGCCTCTTGTCAACTTACCTCAATTAGGATGTTATTTTAACTGTTCATGTAAATGCATACATAGCAGCAAATTACACGCTCCCTACACCAATGGCTTAAGCAGAATTAGGTTAGAAAAATGCAGTGATGTTAATTGCAATTTATCCGACTGAACTAGAATTACTCAAAATGCTGCGTTGTCATCACATTTAACATACAATCACATTAGAACAATGTACAGGGACCCTGCTCAGGCAGGTTTTTAATCATTGAATAGCGGACACTAACCCCACCACCCCACCCCTATCCCAATCCCCCATAACAACTGGGGAGGAGTCTTTCGTGTTACCTACAGCCTGCTTCAGTCCATTCAGAGTAAAATCTTCATTCGCTGACTTGTCATCAAACTGGATGTTACTGAAACTATGCTGTCCTTCCATAGCCTGTTTATATGTGATACAGTCAGAGCTGTAGTTCTCAGAACTTGAGACATCACCAAAGATATCTACCATAGCATCACATTTTTCAGCATTAGTTACACCCCTAGATGACACTGTGTATAACTGTGGGAACATTGTAAAATCTGACCTGTCCGCTAACTGGTTTTACGTGAGACAATTTTCTATTTTGCGGAGAGTATTGCTATTATTAAGTCAATGGGCGTTCTGCATTCTCAATCACTCTTTGGGCAGTGCCCCTTAGCTTTTTGTAGTGAAGAATATCTGTGTAACAGATCCGTGCACTCCATCCGATATTTTCCCACTGCTTGCAACTTCAACCTTGAATCCTGTGTAGTCACTGGTTGAAGTAATAGAATCGTACACCCCACGCATATACTATGTGTGACATTCTCCCCGCGCTAGTTGCAACACCAGACTTGAGTCCTGTGTAGTCACTGGTTGATGTAATAGATACGTACACATAATGCATAGACGACTGGTGACATTCTCCCCGAGCTAGTTGCAACACCAGACTTGAGTCCTGTGTAGTCACTGGTTGATGTAATAGATACGTACACATAATGCATAGACGACTCGTGATATATTCCTCGCGCTAGTTGCAACACCAGACTTAAGTCCTATGTAGTCATTGGTTGATATAATAGATCCGTACACATCACGAAAAGGCGACTTGTGATATCTTCCCCGCACTAGTTGCAACACCAGACTTAACTCCTGTGTAGTCACTGGTTGATGTAATAGATACGTACGCATAATGCATAGACGACTGGTGATATTTTCCTCACGCTAGTTGCAACACCAGACTTAAGTCCTATGTAGTCAATGGTTGATATAATAGATCCGTACACATCATGAAAGGGCGACTTGTGATATCTTCCCCGCACTAGTTGCAACACCAGTCTTAAGTCCTGTGTGGTCACGGGTTGATGTAATAGATCCGTACACATCATGTATGAGATATCTTCCCAGCACTAGTTGCAACACGAGACTTAACTCCTGTGTGGTCACTGGTTGATGTAATACATCCGTACACATCATGCATAGACGACTTGTGATATTTTTCCCGCACTAGTTGCAACACCAGACTCAAGTCCTGTGTAGTAACTGGTTGATGTAATAGATCCGTACACATCATGTATGAACGACTTGTGATATCTTCCCCACACGAGTTGCAACACCAGACTTGAGTCCTGTGTAGTCACTGGTTGATGTAATAGATCCGTACACATAATGCATAGACGACTTGGGATATCTTCCCCACACTAGTTGTAACACCAGACTCAAGTCCTATGCAGACGCTAGTTGTAACAGCAGACTTGACTCCTGTGTAGTCATTGGTTGATGTAATAGATACGTATACATCTTGTATAGACGACTTGTAATATTTTTCCCGCACTGGATGCAACACCATAATCGAGTCCTGTGTAATCATTGGTTGATGTAATAGATCTGTACACCCCAAACGTAGCAGATTTGTGATATTTTTTCAGTCTGAATGACACATTCTTTGAAACTAGAAAATTAGCAGACTTGTAATATACTTTGACTTCAACCTGAAGTTAATATTTAAGCCTGCGTACATGTAAACCTTCCCATGCATGGTGTACGCTTGCTGGCTCCAATGGCAAGTGGGCTTCAACGAATGTAAGACTGTGTGCAGATGGCTGTTAACCTATTATCACTGAGACGCCAGCAGACGATGAAAGTTGGTGGGTCCTTGTCCAAGGACAGGATTAAATCCACACCCGGTGCCTTAGAGTTCGGGAGTGCACTTCTACCACACAGCCATGCCCCACTCACCAGGATTTTGCAGATATATATGTGTGTGCAACGCCCTCAAGATAACCTTGTCAAAATTCGAGAATAGAAAACTTTAATTAACTGAATGTTTGCAGATATACGAAAGGTTATCTGCTGAGAGAAAGAACGAACCGACACGAAAAAAAAAAGCTTTGACCTTACCGATCGGAGACAGAGAAATGTGTGGTATAAGTACACACATTTCATTTCGACGATACATTCGTCCTTTGATTTATCAAGTATTATGTCTTTAAAACCGCTAGGCATAGTGGATATTTACATAGCTGACCAAATATTTTCGAGGACTCTCCTTACCAGAGGAGGTTTGCACGCCCGCAATGACCCAGGAGCCTCTCAGCAATACGGTCTCCGTGACTTCAAGTCCAGCTCATGCATGCTTTTTCTCCGGCCGTACATGGGAAGGTCTACCACAACCTGCGGATGGTCATGGCTTTCCCCTTGCTTTGCCCGGTTTCCTTCCACCACAATGCTGGCCACCGTGGTATAAGTGTGTCGGAGAATCGGCCACAGAGAGGTACGATAAGAAAGTGCAAATCTCAAAGACCCAGCACAGTTCTGTAAACACGCAGAAGTATTAATCTTGAGTATGGCGCAAAACACCAGTCAAATAAAATGTACGATACATGAATAAAAGGACCTGATACGGTAAGGCGGAGAATCGCTCCCGGAGAGGTACGATAAGAAGGTGCAAATTTAAAAATCCCAATACAATTCTGTAAATATCCAGAAGAACAAATCTCTGTCGAATCCATCATAAAAGTTATATAGCTATGAGAAATGGGCTGCGTTTTCATTTAAGAAGTTTTCTTTAGGGGGGGGAGGAGGAGGGGGGAGCTGCTTAAAAAGAAAAAAAACCTCCGACTGCAACAGTGGATAAAATGAAAAACGCACAGGTACAAAAAAGAAAAACGCCATGTCCCTTTCACGGCTCTGTAATTTCTACTTGCTGTCACAGTTTTGTATTGGTTAACGCTCGTCTTCATATGGAAAACATACACTTTATAATATTGGGATCAGTTTTGTCATATTTACTAAGCCTAAATTCCGTATTTCTGCGATAATTGGTCTGGCAACCTCAATAGTACATTGGACTAACAAAGTTGGTGTTGAGAACAGTTTGTACATCGAGAAAGAGTTCTAATCTTTGTGGCTTTTTTCTTCTTTGGAAGCATAATTTTGTGTGAGTAAAGATAAAGACCATCTTGCACTAAATTAGTGTTATCATGAATTAGAATGGTTAAGCTATGGTATTACTTAATATTTAGCAACTATAGCGATATCATACGTGAATTCTGGTTGAGCGCACGAGTGGTCCTCAGGCCATCATTAACATTAACATGTTATGTGTAGAGGAGGTATAAGGCTGAAAGTTGGATTTGTTATATATTCATTTAATTGATTGGTGCATAGCTGAGTGCTCTAGAATTTTTCAGAAAGTTACATTTGTGGTGAAGTGATTGTCACAATTCTACAGTGTTCAATACAAAAGAAAAGATCTTTCAGTGTGACTGGAGCCGGCTACAATTTTATGACCTATACATCTGTAGCGGGATTTAAGAAAGCAGGATTTAAGAAATAAATTGAGGGAAGTTTCATATATTCATGTTTTAATGAATTTTCACGGAAATTTTGTTAAGATCGTTATCTGAGGCCATACTAGTTAAATTTATGATGTCAATATTTGCCAGTATAGCGTTTATTTATTCTCGTAGGAAGTTTTAAACTTACGTTTATCTGTTTCATAGACGAGTGATGTTGTTGTATCAGCGTTCCTACATAGTTGGGATAATTATAAGTATTTTTCAGCAATGTAGTGATAATAATGTAGAAATTACGAAATCCTATGTTATTGTCTTATCTGAAAAACCTTTACCTTCTATTTCCGTCCCTGTTTCACACAGTAAAATGACGTTAATTGTCCTCAGTTTAACCTCGAAATCAGAAGTATTTGTTGCCGCCATTTTTGTACATTTATGGTAATTATGGTGTGTATAGACACGCACTTTTAGAAATCGGACCAGGATTTTTCCACCACGTTTTGATAAGGAATTTATCATTTATTACCTTTGTGTGGAAATTGGTTTTACGTTTTGAGTAATATGGATAAAAATATGGACTTTTCAGACATTGGCATTTAGATTTTGGCTTTATTTTGGAGTTCTTGGTTGTAATCGTGGTGACATCATCGTGTCATCTGTGTTTACAAACTGTCAAAAATTGCCCTTCTGACCAATCAGAGTTTTCTAATTTGGTTCACTGCTCCGCCTATTCCATGTGGAAAACTATAAATTGATTTTTCAGCGTCTGCAAATGGCCTTGGAGTCACGAGTAGACACCAAATTGCCGGTAAGCATCCTCAGTAAGTAGATATTTTATTAAGAGTGGGAAAATTCTTGTACGGTGAATTGCGAAACAGTCCCAGTGTCTGGAATAGTGAATTGTGATCCAGTTTAAGAACTCGGAGACAGTTGACACTTGGTGGGAACCAGTTCCAGGAAGCCGGGAATACAGTGTCAAAAATCTGGAAATCTTTCCTCGTCCCATAATTCTGGGACATACCAGTTAAAGTATGTATTAGGCTACGAATATGAACTTACGCAGTAATTCCAGAAAACTACCATACCGGGTACTTGTCTACCATCAAAATGGCACGCATATCTAAATATAACACGTGGTGATGATTGCCAGAACAGTGCCAAAGGTCTGTGGTTTACCACAGGGCACAGCGGTTTCCCGTGCTTGCTGTCGTTGTCCAAATACTGTAAGAAACATATCAAGTGGCTCGTGACAAGCGAGTATTTATCATGTACCTTAAAATCTTTAAATGCATACACCGTATCGTTTTCTGTTTCAGTTTCTGGATTTAACCGATTCATCCAGTTTTGTTGGTGTTTTTCACGGGCTCTGTCCAGTTGTTAAGTGAAATATTAAGTGAAATATTGAGTACGGCGTAAAACACCTATAAAATAAATAAATAAAAAATTCAGCGATTTTTTTAAAATGATCCACAGCTCATGATTGCTTCCTCTCGGGTTGTACGTGGGAATGTACTTCCAGCAAAATGCAGATGGCTGTGGGTTTCTTCCGGGCCACGCTAGGTCTCCTCCCACCATAATGCTGGCAGCCGTCGTATTAGTTAAATATTCTTGATTACGGCGTAAAATACTAAGCAAATAAATACAAAATTTAACAATTTTTACAGGATTCAAAGCTCATGCAGGCTTTCTCTCCTGTTGTATGTGGAAATGTCTTCCAGCAACCTGCGGATAATCGTTGGTTTCCCACGGGCTCTGCTAGATTTCCTCCCACCATAACGCTGGCGGCCGAAGTATATTAGTGAAATATTCTGGAGTACGG